>NW_026057584.1:102526924-102644369 GCF_023721935.1 Panthera uncia | reverse complement strand
GCGGACACAGCTCTTTCCTTGCTCCAACAGGTCACAGAGCTTACCAGCCCTGCTCATCCTCTGAGCTCCCATAACCAAGTAACCAAGAGGCTGAACTGTCCGTTTGTCAGTCCGCCCCTCTCACTGGGCAGAACTCCTGGAGGACAGAGGTGGGTCTGCCTGACCGTCGCCACTCTGAAGTCCAGCCTGGGCCCTGGCCCAGAGAAGCCACTCCAGCTGTGTTTGTTGGGTGAGTAAATGATAGGGGATTGGCCAGCGAGGGAGTGGGAGCGGAGGCGCTCGTGAGAGAGTGCCTGTACCGGGCAGGGAGCCAGCGGCTGTGCCTTCTTACCAGGACTTCAGATTAGTTTGTTAGCTCAGTGCCCTGAGAACAGGGCTACGGTGGCAGGGGACAGGGGACAGGCGAATTTGGGTGGGAGAGTAGGGAACCGGGCAAAGTACGGAGTGTGTGGCAAAGGGACCCTGGGTGCGTGAACATGGCCAGGGCCTGGCAGGGGCCCTCCCGCTGGGTACCTGCCACGTGCCAGAGGGCTCACAGGCTGCTGAATACACAGGATCCAGAATATACTGCTATGGAGAGGTGTGTGTGTGTGTGTGTGTGTGTGTGTGTGTGTGTGAGTGTGTTCCTTATGACACTCCTTACCTGCCTGAAAGCTGAGGCTCCCGAAGAATCCAGCCACCACAGGATGCAGTCTACGTGCCCTGGGGGCACACAGCTCTCAGAGATGAGGTTTTGGGGTGACGGTGGGGGGTCCGCAGCTGAAGACCAAGAAAGGATTCTTGAAGACGTCTCTGGTGAAAAAAAGGTGGTCTTATTAAAGTGCAGGCACAGGACCCGTGGGCAGAAAGAGCTGCACTGGGATATGCGTGTGGTTGGTTTTATGCTATGAAGTTGGGGAGGTAAAGTCAAGTGGGAAATCTCCAGAAGGACATGGATATCCTAAGGAGGACTCCAAAGATACCTGAGGCCTTGCTATGGTCAAGCCAAGGTTGTTTCCCCTCTAGTAAGGCATTAACATTAGGACAGCAGGGGGTTCCTGGAGAAATGTCACAGTCTGTATTTGCCTCAAGTATCTGTCAACGGGCTGCAGGTTATGAAGAAATTTAATTTTCCCTGCGACTCCCTTCTTGCCCTTGTTCCCCACATCACTATTGAGGGGTGATGTTGGGGCTCCAGGAAACTGAGTCTATAGGTTTCTGGAGATTAGGCTGTTGATAAGATTGCCTTTTTCTTGTCATTAACCAGGACATTTGTAAACTGATGGAGACCGTGTCCTGTATGACTATGATCTCTATCAGTTGGTCATTTGTTTTCTTTCCTCTCCTTTGTCCTTGGGCAGCCAGGAGAGCCTGAGGAATATCACAAACATCCCACCTGGCTGGTGGGGGAGGGGGGGAGGTGCGCTAGCTTTCACATTGTCCTCAGCCCTCCCCACGCTCCCTCATCATCTGGAGTCTGTAGATACCAATGCACCCAACAGCCCTATTCCGGGTCAGCCCTCACTGACCCTACTGTACGAAGGAGGAAACTGAGGCCAGGAGAGGTTCATTTCCTTTGCCCAAGAAAGAATCGGAATCCAGATTTTTTTTTTTTAAGTATGTTTATTTATTTATTGCGAACAAGCAGTGGAGGGGCAGAGTGGGAGGAAGAGAGAAAGAATCTCAAGCAGTCTCCGTGCTGTCAACGCAGAGCGCAATTTGGGATTCGACGCGGGCTCAATCTCGCCAACTGCGAGATCACGACCTGAGTCAAAAGCAGGAGTCAGACGCTCAACTGACAGAGCCACCCAGGAGCCCCTGAACCCAGATGTTTTGACTCAAGTCAGCGTTCAACTACTACTGGATTCTGCCTTAGTGGAGACATAGGCTCACAAAAATAGGTTGAGGGATGCCTGGGTGGCTCAGTCGGTTAAGCGTCCGACTCTTGATTTCGGTTCAAGTCATCATCTCAGGGTTTGTGGGATCGAGCCCCGCGTCGGGCTCTGTGCTGACAGTGTGGAGCTTGCCTGAGATTCTCTCTCTCCCTCTGCCCCTTCCCTGCTCACGAACACACACACTCTCTCAAAATAAGTAAATAAACATTAAAAAAAGACAGGTTGAAGTGGGCTGCATCAACATTCATTCATTCATTCATTTTGTTTTCTTAGCCAGCAGTCAATCTGAGCCCATGGTACCATGTACCAGGCACTCTGTTGGATGGGGTGGAGCAGGGGACCCCCACCCACTACCATGTGCAGTCAGAGGGGAGACGTGGTCACTGAGAGGAGCCCCATGTCCCCCAGACCCTCTTACAGCCTCTACTCGCCTCCCCAACCCGAGAGCGTTCTGCGGTGCCTTTAAGAAAAAAAAGGCATTGTTGTTGGAAAGCTGAAATCCGCCTGCAGGTTCCCAATGTCCCATCAAGGGTGTTTGTGTACAAAACAGAGGCCGGGTGTGGCCGGTGGCACACAGGGCCCACTGTGAGGCGGGCCGAGGCACCCGGCTTTCTTCAGTCCCAACTGTCTCTGGCACAGAAGACGCGGTGGGGAGGACACTGCCCTGGCCTGATGGCTACGGCACCATGGGGCCCAATCCCAGCCAGACCGTGGGGAACACGGCCCTCGAGGCAATGCTGTGGGCAACCCTGGACATGGCCCATGCCAGTGGTCTGCAAATGGTCCCCCCAAAGCCTTCATTGAAGGAAATAGTATGTGGCAATGTGTCCCAAACTAAGAGCTGCCCTGCAGGTGGCTGGGGGCCACAGACTATGATGGGGGCTCTGAGGAGGCCCAGGTGTAAGGTGCCGAGTGTGAAAATCTCAGAGCATGTCTAGCCTCTGTGCTGCTGCTGCTGGGGAACATGAGGCCCACAACAAGGAAGCGACATGCCGAGGTCCCCTGGTGATCCGGTGGCTCATCCAGACTGGGAAGGAACCCAGGTGCCCGTGTTACCCCGGCCAGGGCTCTGCCCTTAAATTCAGGCCCTTCCCCCAGGCATATTGGGGTTGGGAGAGTCTCTGTTACAGACATTTGTCACCACTGCTTGCTGAATGCACGCACCATGGTTCAGGTACCTCACTGGGCACATTGTGGACACTGGCCACTTAACGCTTGCAGCACCCGTGAGTGAGGGTTATTGCCCTTGTTCTCCAAGGACAGACCTCAGGCTGACATGTCGACATGCTGTGGCTAGATGCTCAGCCAGAAAGTGTGGGCCGATGCCCCAAACGCGGGGTTTCTGGCTGCATAGCCGGGGCTTCCGCTTTTTCACACCATCTCTCCCATCGGGGACACGGCCCGTGCTCAAGACCAGTGGCCTGACTAGCTGTGCGGTGACCATTGAGGGATTTGAGCAGAAAGTGCTCGAGTGAAGCTAGTTTTCACTGTGGGGGGGCCCATGTTGCGGGTGTCCAGTTGAAGGAAAATGACCCAAGCCTGTCCTCTCCAGCCTGTCCTCTTTGGGATCCAGCAGTGACACAGGACCAAGAGGGACATTTGGGGATCTGAGGGTAAATTGTATTTCTCTAAGTCAGTGGGATCTTGATCCATGAGTGAAGTTGTAAAAAGACTCAACAATACAGTTACGGAGCATTCACGTTTAAGTGAGTATGTTAAATTTATTTTATTTTATTCTATTTTATTTATTATTGTTTGTTTGTATGTTTGTTTATTCATTTGTGCTCCTGTTCTTTGTATTTTGTTTATAATTAAAAAAATTTTTTTTTAACATTTATTCATTTTTTTGAGAGACAAAGACAGAGTGCGAGTGGGGGAGAGACAGAGAGAGAGGGAGACACAGAATCCAAAGCAGGATCCAGGCTCTGAGCTGTCAGCACAGAGCCTCACGTGGAACTCGAACCCATGGCACGCCACCTAGCCTCCACAAGATCATGAACTGAGCTGAAGTCAGAAGGTAAACCGACTGAGCCACCCAGGTGCTCCTGTTCTCTGTATTTTAAAGTTGATTTCTACCTGGGCAGGATTCTCAACACTTGGACTTCAAAGGGGCATCATGGCCAGGACAGACCTGGGGGTCATGGTTAGGCCAGGGAGCAGGGACATAGCCATCCCCAGGGTAGCTGGCCTCTAAATTAGGAGGTGCCTTGGCCTTCACAAGGTGGCCTAGAAGGGAAAGGAGGCCACCTGGGGGAAGCCTGAGAGATTCAAAGATCCCACCCCACATGCCACCAGCCACCTCCTGCCCACAATTCCTGGTGTGCCGGCCTTGCCTGGGAGATGTCGCCCTCTGTCTTTCTTTCTAACACTGGTGCATGTGCTTACAGAGAGATGCCCTTTCTGATCCTGCTGGGTTGGTTTGAAAAGGCAAAGCTTGCAGAGCACGAAGAGTTTTGTAACCTTTTTAGTGGACACCCTTGCACTCTGAGGTAGGGGAATCCAGAGGGCATAGGCAGAATCCAGAGGCCCCTAGGAGGCTGCTGCTAGTTCAGGACTTGGGACAGCTGCTCGGGTCCAGGGCTCTCCCGAGAGCAGCAGACCTTTTCCTCCCATTTCCCTTAAGCCCAGGGAAAGGGTCAGGGGCCAAGAGCACTTTTGCAGAGAATGTGGCCCAAGCGAGATGCTGTGGTAGCATCTTGTAGCTACCATCATGCTTTTGCACATAAGGGGGGAAAAGTTTCCTCTTACAGGTGGTTGCTTTATTTTTATTCTCCCAACCCCCCCTTTTTTTTTAGAGAGAGAGAGTGAGCAAGGTACAGGGACAGAGGGGGAGAGAGAGAGAAAGAGAATCTTAAACAGCCTCCACACTCAGTGCAGAGCCGAATGCAGGGCTTGATCCCATGACCCTAGGATCATGACCCGACATAAAACCAAGAGAGTCGGACCCTCAACTGACTGAGCCCCCCAGGCACCCCACCAGTGATTGCTTTATAAGTAACATGGTCTATGTAACATGAGATTGGGATGTTCACAGCTTGTGAGAAGTGATGTTTACTGTGTGCCTATTTTTACCCAGAATTGCCACCCGTAATTCTGCAAACCATCCTGCAAAGTGAATACTAATTATCACTATTTTTACGTAGGAGAAAATGAATCTCGGTGAAAATACATACCTTGTTCAAAACTGCAATTGGAAACAGTGGAGCCTGGACGCAAACCCAGTTGTGGAAATCTTCAGTTGGGTGGCATTCTCTTGTGCCAGGCCAGTGCACGGGTCGTGCCTCAGCCTGTTTACAACATTTCAGATGGGTCGCCCAGGCACGGGAGGCTAGGTGGCGTGCCATGGGGACGCGGTGGGGCTGGGACTGGAAGCCAGCCAGCCTGGCTCTAGAGCGACGTTTAACCGGAGCTCTAGATGCACACGTCGGTAAAGAGCTTTCAGTAACCGGCACGTGACCGCACCCCTGCGTCTCAGACATGACAGTGAATGGAAGAAACCAGAAAGAAAGCCCGCTGCCTGACTTCGTGGTGTCACAAAGCAGGGACACCTAAGCAGTGTTTAGGGACGGTTAGGTGGTAACATTGCATAGAAAGGAAGGCAAGGAGGTGATTGCCCTGAATTCAGCGTAACTCTGGGGTGGGGGCAGGGAAGGGCAGTGGGAGAGGATTCAAGTTTGGGGGTGGTTCTGAGGGACCACAGTGCTCCATTTCCTGCCCTGGGCTGTGACTTGATGAGCAGGGTTCGCTTTGTGATAAGTCCTTGAGCTGTGTGTTCCATGCCCTTCTCTGTGTGCATATTACATTTCACAATAAAATAGGTGTGAAAGAGAGAGTAAATGAATCATGTCACCCTGCGAAAGGGCTCTCTCCACCCCCCCCCCCCCAACTGCTGGGAGAGCCGCCAGCCGCGGGGGACAGCGCGTGTGGATCTGGAGACCCTTCTGCCTCTCCTCTGCACACCGGTGTTGGCAGTGCTTGGTTTCGGGTCTGTGTTCCTACCACTTGCCCGTCGCCAGCCCACACCCTGGCAGCCTACCCTGTTCTTCCCCATCTAAGCCGCTCCGGCCGACAGCTTTGAAGAGAGAGGAGGCCTCACGATGGGTGGGAGCAGAAGCCACCCTTTGGCTTCCCCAGCCACCGGCTGGCACGGGAGCTCCGTGCAGGGCCTGTATCGCGGGGTAGGGGGGCCAGCCGCACCTGGCCAGCTGGAAGGGCTCGGGCAGACCTGGCCCTGACTTTGCCCCCAGGCCTTGGCTTCTGAGACCGTAGAATAAAAAGAATCACACCCACCCCCCAGGGTGGTTGCCTGGTTTCACTGCGATGCCATCGGAGAAGCACGCGGTGGCATGCTTGCGTGGACAGGGCCCCACGGCGTGGCTCCCTTGCGCGGGACTGCTTTTCCTTTCTGCAGGCCTACCGAGTGTCCAAACCCCAACTTCACTCTGGGCTTAAGCTCTCCAGTCCCCTCGCTGGCTGCAGGGAGGACTCCTGACGGCCTCCAAATCCAGGCGGGCCGCCCACTGCGCCGAGAGCCCCTTGGAGCACAGGGAGTGGTCTCATTCAGCCCCACATTCCAGGTGCTCCCACAACAACCCAGGGCCTGGACACAGCAGGAGAATGGCCCATGGATCTCTCTCCACAGTGAAGCCCTGACACCCAGAAGCCCCAGCGGGTGAAGGCAGCTGACCAGCTATCCAGAGCAATCCACCCCTGCCCCCACTCAGTTTGACCCCTCTGGTTCTGCAGATTAATCTGGATCCCTCTCACTTCTAACAGTATCCCCGTTGCTGAGGTCAAATGGAATGCCAGTCAATCAAGTGCTCCTTTAAAGGCATCGGGGGAACCCACCATTTAAGGGAAACCGCTGAGCGACGCCTGGGTGGCTGAGTCGGTCAAGCGTCTGACTTCCGCTCGGGTCATGATCTCACGGTTGTTCGTGAATTCGAGCCCCGCATCCGGCTCTCCGCTCTCAGTGCGGAGCCTGCTTTGGATCCTCTGTCTCCCTCTCTCTCTCTGCCCCTCCCCCAGCTCGCACGTGTGTGCACTCTTTCTCTCAGACATAAATAAACTTAAAAAGAGGGGAAAGCCTATGATGGGTTAGCTCTTTGGGAGAGTGAAGGGAGTCTTTCGTAATGTAGCAAAGCCCACCTAATTTTTTTTCCTTATATACGTTCAGAGTTTGGACTTTGGAAGGTCTGGGTTCCCGGGGAGGCAGATTCTGGGACAGTGATTCCCATGCAGGACATTTAATAGGAATGTTCTTGAGGTCAACCCTGGAAAGCGGGGACGGGAGAAGCTGGGCTGCCTGTAGTCTCAGTGGGGACCTCCACGGGCACATTTGAGTTGTCTCCCCATGGGGTGAGGGGGCCAGGCCTTTATATACCCTGCCAATCAGTCAGTCACTTGAAGGAGGGGCAGGAGGGGTGTGACTTGGAAGGCGGCAGTCCTCACAGGGACGGTGGATGGCACCCCCACCCAGCAGCCTGAGGACAGAGTCTTCCTTCCTGAAGGGGAACCTGGGGGCTCGTCAGTACCCACCACACCCCGTCACGTGCAACTTTTGCAAAGAAACATCAGGGCACTGCTGTTTCTTGAGGGCCTACTGTGTGCCAGGCCCTGTGCTTCATTCTCTCAGAAAACTCTCACAAAGCCTTTACGAGGTGGGTATTATTACACCCATTTTCCGGATGAGAAAACAGAGGAGAAAAAAGGTCAGTTATCAGGAGAGTGTCAGGACTTCACTCCCCACCCTCCTGCTGGCCAGTTCCCTGCCTCCCACATTCTCCTGGCTTGCCCTGTGACGGGCTGTAGGTTTGCAGCTTGTCCAGAGACCGCGTCCTCACAGGGCCATGCACCTGCCTCCCTGCCTCGCCCAGCAGCACTCAGGCATGGTCCTGGCGAACGAGAAGCCGGGCCTGGGGTGAGACCCTGAGAGGCCGACCACCAGGGTCCAGGGCCCAGCAAGAGGTGCAGGGCAGAGCCAAGGCAAGGCTGATACAACCTGGGGTCAGATGGACGGAGTTAGTCTCCCCTGGAAACTGACCCATGCAAGTGCCAGTTTGCAGACTGGGGGTGACGGGCATACTCGTAAGGACATCCACGCAACAGACACAGGGCCCTTAAACTGTGACAGAAGCATGCTTGGCACTTGGGGGGTTGGCAGGAAAAGTGAAGCATCATCCCTCAGAGGGCTCCCGGACTAGTGGAAGAAAGTGATGGAAAGTAGCCAACCAAAGAACCACTGCAATAAATCCCCCGGAAATGAAAATGGCTCTCATCTGTCGTAAAGCTCCGTGTGCCTGGCGCCGGGCTAGGTACTGGGAGTCAACATGGCTCATGCTCATTTTGGAGACCCTGCAAAGCAGATATCCTCAGGCCCGCTTTTGCCGAGGAGGCGACCAAGTTCTGAGGGTCATTCGAGGCCACCAAACCTGGAGCGTCAGAATTGGAACAGAGGTCTCTGACTCACTTTCCTTCGTCCCAGCTTTGAACCCTAATCCCTGCATGATGATCCGATGAAGGGACTTAAGCCAGCACCGGGTGGTCCACTGAGGAAAGCACCATGCTTATAGCTGACCTTGGCTGTGACCCTGGGGCAGACCAGAGATCTTGTGTTTCATGGTGGTGACAGTGGGGTAACTGGGGGAAGAAGACAGTCCTGCAGGGTGTAGAGTGGTCACGGGGCTGTGCCACTAAGACCCCCTCTGGCCTTTAACCAAGGCTGCTTCCTCTTCATGGGGGCTGGGGTGTCAAATTGCACCTGTGGCCGAAGGCCCGTGTGACTTCCTTCCTGACAAGGGTGTGGTGCCTTTAACAGGAGGCTGGGGAGGCTCCCTGGTGGCCTCTTGAGGGGAGGATTGGGCCCAGTGTCCCTGCTGAGGGCTGTTATCCCACTACCGGCTGGGGCCAGATCCCACCGAGGAGTCATTTTCTCTCGGCCCCTGGGGCAAGCGGAGTGTTTCCCCTGTGACACCTTCTGGTGGACAATTCTCCTTCTACACACCGTCTGCCCATGTCTTCCTCCTCCTTCAAGGGCCACTCCGCATCCCCCCTCTCTCATGAAGTGCTCTTTGAAACTCTGGTCTAGCGTCCCTGTCTCTAAACTTCGCGCCCTGTCTTAGGATTGGCTAAGTCCTTCGATGGCGAGGAGGAGAGAAGTGCTCAGGGCGGCTCCAGAAGCGTGGGCAAAAGTGGGCTTTTCGTGGGCTTGTGGAGAGGGATGGGACCTCCCTGCCAGGTGCTGTCCTGGGTCCAGGAAACACCTGCTCCTGTCTCCGTGGTGACCTTCCAGGACAACTTGGAGCCAGGGGAAAAGGGTCAGAAAGGGGTCTGCCTGGACTCTTTCACATCCCAAATCTGCCCACTTGCTCCCAGGCTAATGTTTCCACCAGGCACGATGGGCACAGCACCAAAGACCCACAAAAATGTTTTAATTTTTATTTTATTTATTTATTTATTTTTAATTTAATTTTTTATTTTTTAAAATTTACATCCAAATAAGTTAGCATCTAGTGCAACAATGATTTCAGGAGTAGATTCCTTAGTGCCTCTTCCCCATTTAGCCCATCCCCCCTCCCACACCCCCCTCCAGTAACCCTCTGCTTGTTCTCCATATTTATGAGTCTCTTCTCTTTTGCCCCCCTCCCTGTCTTTATATTATTTTTGTTTCCCTTCCCTTATGTTCATCTGTTTTGTCTCTTCAAGTCTTCATATGAGTCAAGTCATATGATTTTTGTCTTTCTCTGACTGACTAATTTCCCTTAGCATAATACCTTCCACTTCCATCCACATGGCAAGATTTCATTCTTTTTTGATTGCCGAGTAATACTCCATTATATATATACCACATCTTCTTTATCCATTCATCCATCGATGGACATTTGGGCTCTTTCCATACTTTGGCTGCTGTTGATAGTGCTGCTATAAACATGGGGGTTCATGTGTCCCTTCAAAACATCACACCTGTATCCCTTGGATAAATGCCTAGTAGTGTAATCGCTGGGTCATAGGGTATTTCTATTTTTAGTTTTTTGAGGAACCTCCATACTGTTCTCCAGAGTGGTTGCACAAGCTTGCTTTCCTATCTTCTTTTTATTTTTATTAATTTAATTTAATTTTTTTTTTTTGAGAGAGAGAGACAAAGAGCACAAGCAGGAGAGGGGCAGAGGGAGAGGTAGAGAGAGAATCTTAAGTACGCTCCTTGCTGTCAGCACAGAGCCCAATGAGGGACTTGATCTCAGAAACCGTGAGATCATGACCTGAGGCTAAATAAAGCGTCGGACGCTTGACTGAGCCACCCAGGCGCTTATAATTTCAATTTCTTCTGAAATCAACAAGAAAACATGAATATAATAATAATGAATATATATTTATCTTTATACCAAGTAGTCCTAAAATATAATTAAAAATTTATTTGATGGAAGAAGGGGCCCGTGAGAGCCATGATGTGGCCTTGACCAACAGCATCATCTTGCCCTGGGTTGCTGCAGTCCCCTCCTGATGGGTGTCCCTGCTCCCACCCTCCACTACAGTTCATCCTCCGTGAAGCAGCCAGAATGATCCTTCTAGAACTGTAAGTCCGATCGTGTTACTGAAACCCTCCTAGGACTCCAGGTCTCCCTCACGAGATTCATGGTGTCTCTAATGTCAGCATCTTTCCCGTCTTCCCCTTTTTCCTGTTCCCGCCTCATGGCCTTCTTGGGCTGTTTCTGGAATGCTGTTTGGCCTCAGGGCCTTTGCACTTGCTGTTCCCACCTGGGAAGATCTTCCTCCCAGTATCTGCCCGGCTCTGCCCTATTGCCTCAGGGCCCACAGGCAGGGCTCGTGGGAATAGTGCCCCCTGCAGGCCACCGAGCAGAGAGGGCTTCCCCCATGACTTCGCGCAGGAACACACTGCCCCCTTCCAATCCCTCACTCTTTCTGTCCTCTGCTTCACCATACCAAAGAGGGCCAGATAGACTGTAGACCCTGCAGTTGTGCGGGGTTGACTGTCCCCCGCAGCAGGACATGGGAGGGCGGAGGGCATGAACTGTGTTTCGCCCACTGCTGTATCGCCTGTATGTGAGGAGAGCCCAGATGGGCAGGTGCTCCGTGAAGAACAAGGACTGAGTGACAGGGTGACAAGCCTGGGCTTCTCCGAGTGTCTCTGACACTCCATCTCTCCACTGGTCAACCTCCCATGTCACATACACCTGCTGCGACACTATCTTACAGAGACGCTGAGAGCCCTGCCCGACATCCTACCTTTAGCCCCTGGCCCCCAGCTGCCTGACCTTTTACTCTTGCTTGTTCCCTTTTGGCTTCCCTGGAGGGACATTAAGGTCTTGGAGAGCTTGGCCCCAGGCTCGTGGGAGTCAGCCGCCAGTGGGTCAGTGGCAGGGGAGGGGTGGCCTGGAGGTTCAGGACCCGGCTCACCCCTACCAGCGGGGCTCACACTCTCCTCTCCTTTTCCTGCACGATTGTGAGCTCTGAAGACCGATATGTCCCATCCTGCTCCAGTAATTTTCAGGGCCTTGAGCCTAGTGCCTGCGACACGCACATCATTTGGATCACAGATGTGAGTTAGTCACTGCCTCTGTCTCCCAGGCGCTCAACTGTCTGATATGGGAAACAGACGGTCACAGTGAAGTATGACAGGGAACATGAAGAGGTAGGGAAAGGACTGGGGTTGGGTCCCGGCCACCACAGTCGGGGCTGTTTTCTGCAGATGAGGTTTAAAGCTACTGGGTTTTTAACTTAGTTTTTGCATTTTATTTATTTACTTATTATTATTTTTTAATGTTTATTTCTATTTTTGAGAGAGAGAGAGAGAGACCACGAGCGAGGGAGGGCCAGAGAGAGGGGGACAGAGGATCCCAAGTGGGGTTCAGACATGGGGTTCAGACTCACAAACTGTGAGATTATGGCCTGAGCCGAAGTTGCTTGCTTAACTTGCTTAACTGACTGGCCCAGGGGCCCTTATTTCTGCATTTTTAAAGAAACAATTTTAGACCTACAGAAAAGTTGCAAAATTAGTACAGTGCTTAATATCCTTCACTCATATTCCTTAAAATAGTAATATTTTACTTTTGCTTTCTCTCCCTCTCCCTTCCCCCATATCTGTTACCTATCATCTATCTGTCTATCTATCATCTGTCTATCTATCATCTATCTACCTATCATCTCTATCATCTACCTATCTCTCTATCTCTCTCTCTCTCTCTCAAATTTTGTCTAAAATGTTTCAGAATAAGTTGCAGATATGATGCCCTTTCACTTCTAATACTCCAGTACGTATTTCCTAAAAGCAAGGGCGTTCTTTGACATAACCACGGTACAAAGATCAACATTAAGCAATTGCGACAGCAATGCGGGCGGCCGTGGCCGTGGCCGTGGACCTGGGCGGTGTGTAGAGAAGTGTTTGCGGCGCTTCTGTGCTGAGCCCCGGGGAGGGCTGGTGGAGAGCAAACTTCAGAACAGCAAGCCCGATGGATCCCTCGTGCAGGCCTGGGACTCAGGTGAGGGTGGGTTGAACTTGACCCGAGAAGCACCAGGGACCCCTGCAGATTTGGGCTCCACGTGCACTCTAGTCGGTCTCTCTCGGGTCCTGTGGAGGGGGGGTCCTGGAGCCCATGATCCCAGTCGCCTGAGGCCCTCTGTCCACAGGAGAACCAGGTTGCCCTGTTAGTAAGAAGTTCAGCAAGAATAGAATGTCCTCCAAGAGCTCGGGGATCAGGGAGTGGAAGGACAGGCAAGGAAAGGGAAAAAGTGAGTGAGAGTGCGTGTCTGGCATGAGCTGGGCCTGTTGTGTAACCGCGACAGTGTCTCCCAGTGAGTCATCACCCGGCTCACGCGGCCTGCCTTCCGTGTCGCCTCCCCTCTACCTGGCTGGCCGCCGGCACCGTCCCCTCTCAGCCTGCCATGCTCCCAGCCTGGGCCCACGACTTGGAGTTATTCAGAACCACGTTCGGATCCTACCGGGGCTGACCTGTGAGCCTGGGCGAGTGGCTTGACCTCTCTGGGCCTCAGTTTTAAGTCTCCAGAGTGGGAATAGCAGCCCACACCTTGCAGGCTGGGGCGGGAGTGGTGAGTGTTCACTCTTCTGCCCCGGCTGCAGGGTGGGCTCCCGTCTGCCGGGGGCAGGCCCGGGTCTGACCTACCTGGGCACGCTTGCCAGGGTACAGAGTGCCGAGTAGGGGTTGCCTAGACGCTTGTGGAAGCCGTAAGGGACATGAAGCCGCTACAGTGCCTGGCGTGCACGGGAAGTATCTGCCATCTTACACGAGGGCTTCAACGCAGCCACCGTCATGACCCGCGGCACCTGCTCAGGGAGCCCGGTCCGTGCGCGCCCGGCAGGCCAGGCCTCGGCCAGCCTCCCCTCGAGTGTGCGCTCCCGTCGGGCGGAGAAGCGCGCTGCACGTGGAGTGACGGAGGCTGAGGAGGGGAGAGGCAGGAGCTGGGAACTGAAGGAGCTGGTAGACAGGAGCACAGAGGCCCTGAGCACCTAGATGTGGGGACCCGAGGCGGTGCTCCGCACGCGGGAGAAGGGGGGTGCACCGGCAGAGGGAGGGGGTCGGCTGCCCTCCCTCCTTCCGGGGTCTTTCCTCTGCCACCCCACCCGGGGTAACCCGACACCGGCCATCCTCCTGCAGGCTTGCACATCACCTGCCTCTCTTGGCTGCTCTAGGAGGTTTGAAGGTGTTGCAAATTGCTCACTGATGTTCTGGAGCCAAATCGTGTCCCTGGCCTGCGGCCCGTCCCCCGGGGCTCAGTGTCGGCTACACTATCCCTGGAAGACAAGCCGCCTCTGAGGGTTTGCAGAGTTGAGGGCTTTGGTTTGGAGGGCTGGGTCAGCGGCATTGTCACCTGCTGGCAGCGGGGAGGTGCGTGCCCCGGGGATCAAGCAGAATCAAGGTCAGAGGATGCAGCTCGGGCCCCCGCCACTCAAAGATGCTTCCGTGATGAGCGGGGTGGAGGTTAAGAGCGTGCGCTCTGGAGCCAGACAGCCTGGGGCCACTCGCTAGCTGTGTCGACCTTGGACAACGGACTTGGCCCTTCTGTGTCTCAGTTTTCTCCTCTGTAAAATGGGGGAGGTGGGATTCCGTGCCTCTGAGCAGTCCGTGAAGGTCTGGGGAACTGATGCAGGTGAGCTGTTTGGAGCAGTCTGGCAAACACGGAATCTATGACGAGGCTGTAAAAACATCCGCAGCCCTTCCTGGGGGTGGGGTGAGGCCAGCCTTCCCTCGCCTGCCCCTCCTGCTCGCTGTGACCCGGCCCCTGCTCACTGCCCAGCCTCGCCTCTAACCTCTCCCCTCCCTCCACTGCAGCCACAGAGAGCCACGGGGCCTTCCCTGAGCTCCCTCGGGCCTCCAGGGAACCTCCTCTGCCAGGGGCAGCTTTTCCCACAGGCGGGCCACCCCCCTACCCTTCCTTCCACTTCGGCTCCGGCGTCCCCTCCTCCAGGAAGCCTTCCACTAAACACGGTCACAGCCTAACCTCACCAAAGCCTGAGGGTTCTACAGGGGGCCGCTTGCCCCAGGGGGTTAAGCTGCAGAAGCAGAGCCTGGACCGTGCTTCAGGCCTGGCCAGCTCCAAAGCTGGTGTTGTTCCCTCTAGTGTCCTGCTTCTTGCCAGCAGGGTTTATAGGGGACGCTGGCACGAGCCTGCCTCAAGATGGAAAGAAGGCTTGGTCCTTGACTGCTGGGAACTTCCAGCCTCTCCTGACACTGCCTTTCTCAGGAGAGCTCCCAAGCTGCCTGTGGGACGGGCTGAGGCCCTCCACTGAAACCACGGCACAGCCTAGCTTCTCCCTCTGCCCACCCCCCGCTGGCTTCCCTCCCCCACCCCATATGGATCCCCAGGGCGCTCCCTAATAAGTCCTGCATGCTGCTCTCTGACCCAGAGTCTGCCTCCAGCAGCCTGGCCTGCCACAGTTCTTGGTTGTAAGCACCTAACCTGGTTAGAGGGATTAGGGGGCTCCCCAGAGCCCCGAGGGGCCAGGCTGGGGGGCTACACAGCAGGAAACACTACCAGGCTATCCAGGATGCTGTGGGCAAATACCCCAGCACCACTGTGGCTGGGCTCCAGGCCGGACACCAGATGTCTGTTGTGCTGTCCCCAGACTAGTGGGGACGCCGGAGGGACTCAAGGAGTGTGTGAAGGGTGGATTTATTCAGTAATGAAAGGTGGTGGGGGGGGGGGGCGGTGGTTGTGAGGGTGGCTTGGATTAGGGAAAAAGACTTGAAGCCTCCTTTGCAAAACACCATGCCTCCTAGGCCTCGCACCAGGGAGAGCCTCTTAGGTCAGCTAATTCCAGAACTCCGGAGGGCAGCCGTCCGGGCTGATTCATCTCTGCCTCCGGGGTCTGGTGCTGGATTGAGGACTGAGGTGCACTCAGTGGGCATCGAGTAAGTAAATGAACGAAGTGCAGTTAGGCCTGTCCCCACTGGAATGTAAACCCAGCGAGGGCAGGGCCACGCCTGCCTTTTTTGTTCGCTGCCTCATCCTGGTGCCCAGCAAGGGACAGACACGCTTGCTGAATGAGTGAGTGAGTGAGTTCTCCAGACTATAGCCCACAGGTGTCCCCCGTGTTTCAGTGAGTTTGGGAAACGCTGCCTGTGGGATCTTCCTGGGCAAGAGTCATCCCATGCCAGAGCATTGGACCGCCCCTTAGGCCGAGGACATCAGCCGGGGAGAGGGTGGCCAGTAGGAGGCTCTGTGGGGCACATTGAGGGCGGAGTGGCAAACTGATGTGAGAGGGACCGGGGACAGGTTTCACCAGACGCCCTTGACCCCAGCGAGATAACCCCTCACTTTTCTGAGATGCGGCTCCTCAGCCTCCACCGTCCCTGGCTGCTTTGCCCCATCACCTTGGCTCCCCTGAACACCTGGCCGTGCCTTCTCTGCCCGGGTTCACGCATGCGTCCATGCTGTTTCTCACCACTGGAAGGGGGTTGGAGGAGGGAAAGAGAGGGGGCAAGCCCACGCCTGGCCTTAGGCACGTCTCTCGGTCTCTCAGGGCTGGCAGCAGAGGTCAGCTGGGGGCACCCAGACTGAGGGATGGCTGGTCCTGCCCTGTCTCCCGAGGGCAGAAGAGAAATTGCTAGAGACCCCGGCCTTCTCATATCACCCTGAGGTGAGGACACAAGCTGTATGGGGACAGACACCGGGCACCTGGTCAGGAGGAGTGTTTGCCTGGCTGGGTCTGTGCTCCTGGAGACACTGAAGGAAATGCTAGCTGGTCCGAGCAGATGATGTGTGGGGCCTTGAGTTCTGCCTATAACTCGCATTCTACTGAGGGAGGCCCATGAACGTGAGATTCAGGGCAGCGGGGCAGACCCTCTGTCTGTGTCTTGAGGAGGGGCAGAGCTGTGAGGGGCCCAAGGAGGAGTTTGGGGAAGGAGTGGAGTTATCCCAGAAGGCTTCATGGAGGAGGTAGACCTGAGCGAGTGGAGAAGGGTGGGTGGATGTGCCCAGGCTGAGCAGCAGCAGGGACTTTGCAGACAGAGAGACCAAATGCAGGCATTAGGACTGTTAGCACAGACCGAGAGACCAAATGCAGACATTAGGACTGCTAGCACCGTTTCTGGAGAGCCCCAGGGCGAGCTCTGAGGGAGGGAGACTGACACCTGCCTTGGCATGCATCCCCAGAGCAGAGCAGGGTGCCTGCCCAGAGGAGAGGTCTTAAGTATCTGAGATCCCTAATGTGGTACCCCCAACGAAGCCTTAAAAACGAGGGACGCCCGGGTGGCTCAGTCGGTTAAACGTCTGACTTCAGCTCAGGTCATGATCTCGCGGTTCGTGGGTTCGAGCACCACGTCGGGCTCTGTGCTGACAGCTCAGAGCCCGGGGCCTGCTTCGGATTCTGTGTCTCCTCTCTCTCTCTGCCCCTCCCCTGCTTGCACTCTGTCTTTGTCTCTCTCTCTCTCTCCATCAAAAATAAATACACGTAAAAAAAAATGCAGGGAGCAGACCAGCTTGTGAGCGCTTAGATGTGAGGTTGACAGTATAGATCAGGGAGAACACAGTCCCTTGAAGAGGACACACAGCTTCCAGACCAGCCAGCTCTGCTGCACTCTGATGGAAAGTTATAACCCGTCCTTGACAGACACTGCCCAGCCTCCATCCCCCACCACTTCTCCTTGCTTTCCTTTACGAAAATGAAATTACTCAATTGTTCAATCTCCCCTCCCCTGGGCTCCAGAGCCCAGCAGATGGCTGAAAGTCCCAAGGGAAGGGCAAAGTTTTGCCGGGAAGAAACTTTTGGCCCCTTATCCTTTCTGACTGGAATGCGGTTGTGAGGCTTGAGTGGCAGCAGCCATTTTGTCACCACGAGTCGATAAGCATAAAGGGAAAGGCTTGGAAAGTATTTGAAGCCGGATGTGCTCCTAACAGCTACAACATCTAAAGAAGAAATGTTTCTATCACCACCACTCAGAAAGGGAGTGTCACAGAGGCGAATGCCAGCAGTGCCCATGCCATGCATCAGCCTGAACATTTACACATGTGAGTCCCTTCTCAGACATGCAAATGGAGTGTCCCCTAAATCAGGTTTCCAACCCATTGGGCTGTGGGACACTTACCCTGTGAGCTTGGAGACTACAGGGGATGTGCAATAGATGTTAAATGAAGGAAGTACCAAACCCTGCCTTCCCAATGGGAGTTGTGTCCCTGAGGGCAAGGTCTGAATGTGCTTCATTCCAGAGTGTCCAGTTTGGGGCTTGGCCCAGAGGACAGAGTCCAGTTGTTCTCCGCTGCTCCTGGACACCGTAAGTGACCCCAGGTTCTGGGGGGCCCCACACAAGGCTGTGCCTCTCCCAGTGACCCAAGTCACCGGCATAGGGCCCTGGGCCCTGGTCAGGGCTGCAGGTGGGCTTTCTACAGTGGAACCCCTCTTGGAATCTGCTCTGCCTTTGCCGGAGCCTTTGTCTCCGAGTGTCTGAGTCCAATTTGGTTATTTGTCACACGAGGGCTTCTTGAGCCCTCCATGTGGGTAAAGACTGAGGTCTGGGTTCCGGACCCAGTTAGGGTTCAGTCCAAGCTCGGATCAGGGCCAGATTAGTCTCCCAGATAAGGGCAAAGTGTAGACTGAGGGTAATACGAGAGCCAGAGCGAGAGGGTCAGCTGCAAAGTTGGGGTCATGTTGGTGTCCATCTCAAGAGACGTGGAAGCTGGAGTCAGAGTTTTACAGGACTTGAGTGTTCACCATAGAGCGAACCGGGGGTCATCTCCTCAGACCCCCTCCAACCACCCCCCCCCCCCTTGGCCATACCTCATGTACCTGTTCAGTACGGGGCTGACCATCTCTTGTGAGTTACTCCCACATGTGTCTAGTCTGTTTGGTGATGGCGCCAACTTCCTGCAAGCAGGACCCTGATCTTCCACGTGATGGGTTTTCTTCCTCCTTTGGGCACCCAGGAGACTGGCAATAAATGCTGACTTAGTGAATACAGGAAATAAAGTCAGCATCCCAAGGGCAAAACCCTCCCCTGGTGGCAACTTTTCAATTCAATTTAATCTAATTATTTTTCATGTTTCTATTGATTGTGGAGGATGTAAAGAAACTTTGGACCCTTTGCTGCTTATAGGTATTCATCCTTCATCCATCCATTTATCCATCTGTTCACCCACTCATCCATCCATTCATCCATCCACTCATCCATCCATCCATCCATCCATCCACTCATCCATACATCCACTCATCCATCTATCCACTCATCCACTCATCCATCCATCCATCCATCCACTCATCCATCCACTCATCCAACCATCCATCCACCCATCCATCCATCCATCCATCCATCCTCCCATCCATCCATCCATCTACCCATCCATTCATCCATCCATCCACCCATCCATCCATCCATCCATCCATCCATCCTCCCATCCATCCATCCATCTACTCATCCATTCATCCATCCATCCACTCATCCATCCACTCATCCATCCATCCACTCATCCATCCATCCATCCATCCATCAACTCATCCATCCATCTACCATCCATCCACCCATCCATCCATCCACTCATTCATCTACTCATCCATCCATCCATCCATCCACCCATCCATCTGTCCATTCATCCATCCATTCATTCATCCATCTCAAACATTTTTTGAGGTCTACTATATTCTGGAACTTTGCTGAGCCTACAAAGGATGAAAGAGACATTGAGATTGTCTTCAAGGAAGTCAGACAAGAGATGGAATCAGAATAGTGAGCAGGTATGGGTATCAGAAGACAGTAAAGAGCCCAAGTTGTGTGGGGCCCCGAGGAAGACACCCTTCCCAGCCTGGGCAGGTAGGAAGGTTTCCTAAGGAAGAAGTCCCAGTCTTGAAAGATGAGCATTGCAGTGAGAAGAAACAGAATGAGCCAAGGTCCACATGAGAGAGCATGGTACAGCGTTGGGGGAACTCTGTAGAGTGGGCACAGAGATGGTAAGGTAGCAGAGCAAAGGAGGCTAACACAAGGCGTCTTGGAGACTTTATCCTGAAAGCCTGGGGAGGCTGGAAGGATTTTGAGTGAAGGATCACCTTGATGTGAGTTATGTTCTGGAGCGTCATCCTGGGGACTTGTGGAGGGTGAATGAGCTCGGGCCTTGGCACACCTGTGGAATGCCTGCAAGAGGGGGTGCCACAGAGGATGTGACAAACAGCAGCCCCAGCTCCGAGGCCCTCACATGCGCTAGGCAAGTCGGCGGGGAGAACTGGGAGGGTGGGAAGATTGCTAGGAGCACGTGTGCAGGCAGGGCTGAATTTGTAGCCGATGCAGGGACCATCCTGGGCTAGTGGTTCTAGACGGTAGGGTTGGGCGACCTCCAGTGCCCGTGCGTGGCAACCTGGCCATGCACACTTGCCTCCTGTAGATAGGCCCTCGCTCCCCCTGCTTCTTTGCTGCCAGCCTCTCCCTCTCCTAACCCTGCCTTGACCTCCGGGGCGGCTGGACGTGAGGGGGATGCTATCAGAGGTCCCCTGAGAGCCAAGTCCCCAGGGGCCGTGTGACCCCCGGGATCACAGGCTGACTCAGGCGCGGAGTGGAAGCACTGGGTGAGCAGATGGTTATCTCTGGAGCCTGTCGTGCTCAGGTGGGGCCTGCTTCACTAACTGCCTCTGCTCCAAGATCCGTTTTAGGGGTATCAGCTAACTGAGCAGCTGAGGGGAAACCAAGGGCTGAGGGGTGGGAACAGGGTCAGGGTGACAGAGAGGCGTGAAGGCTGGGTTCTGGCGCTCCTCCCCGCTTCTGGAAAGAGGGAACATGTTGTACGTGCATGACCTCAACCAGGAAGCCTGAAGTTTGTTGATCTTGAGCGCCCGCCGGAATCTTGGCCCCGATTCTGGGCTCACTACCCAGGGCGTGCAGTATCCAGCTTGCGAACACTGGACCTGGGGGTTTGCAAAGGAGGGAGGTGAGGTTGGAGTGTGTGTGAGATCTGGGTGGACGTGGGTCCCTGTGCCTTTATGGCCAGGCAGCGAGGCAGCGCCTCCTGAGGGACAGCTGGAAAATTCCCGGGGGCCCTGCTTCCAGCCAAGGCCACTCCCTGCTCTGTTCCAACCCAGGGTTGTTTTTGTTCATTTGTGTTTCAATCACCGAGCCCCTGCCGGACACCAGGCGTTGCACAGAGTGCATTGTATGCGTTGTTTCGTTTCATCCTTGGAGAAATTCTGCAAGGGCTCAGCCCATTTTACAGAGGAAAGAATGAAGGTCAGCGGGACTCAGTTACCCAGTGAGTAAAGCAGGCAGGGAGGCAAGCCAGCTGTGAGATGAGTAAGACCCAGGCCTCGGCAGTTTTCCCTAAAAGAACATCCTTCCCGGATCACAGAACAGAGGCCTGTGAAGTTCTCAGCCCCACTGTTGTGGACCTGGGTCCACCGAAGCAGAGTGTTAGGGAGTGTGACTCCAGGGGGACAGGGCGAGGCACAGGGCGTGAAGCAGGAGAGACGGAGAACACGGGGTTGACAGCGGGCTCCCGGGCCCGGCTCTGAGGAAGACCCATCCCAGGGGAGAGAGCAGAACCGACCCACACACGCCTGCATCCCATCTTTCAGGTTGTGACTGTGCAGTCCCCCGGGCCAGGGGTGCAGCTGGGCAGGAAGACAGAGCTGGTCCCTGCAGAGGTACCCAGGTGGCTGGAGCAGGAGGCAGGTGAGATCCAGAGGGTCTGAGGGAGTGCAACGTGGTCGATGCATCATGCAGGGCTGGCTGAAGCCGCACGTGCTCGAGATCACCTGACTCCCAGACCACCGAGGTGATCACCGTGGTGGAGGGGTGGCCTGGCCCGGGGTGTGTATGTAGAGTCCACGTGTGTGTGTGGCAGGGGGCGAGAAAGAAAGAGAGAGAGGGAGAGAGAAAGTATTTAGAGTGACATGTCACAGGAAATGGAGCATGAACACAGCCCTCTCTAGAACGTTCTCAGGGATGTGTGCTCCAGTATGAAGAAGGATGCCCCCCATCTCCAGGGCTGGGGCATCCCAACTCACAGTGTCCAGGTTCCCGTCCCAGTCTTCAGGAGGGATATCAGGCCAACCTCAGCCCAGCCAGTGCAGTGACCCCAGTCACTCCCAGGGGGATAGAGGACGTGCCACAGCACAGGTCCCGCGCTGTGGAGCCGTTCCCATTGGGTCTTCAGACAGCCTGGGGGCCCAGGTAGAACAAGAATGATGAATAACTGGGCTTCAGCATCCAAGAAAAACCACCCCAAACCCCAGACCAAACCGCCTCGGAGCGTGCCAGCCGCAGTTGCCAGAGTAATCAATACCCATTGTTCTTCCAGACAAATGTTCTCTCTGCACTTTCGACCACTGTGTTCTGGGGAATGGCTAGGTGTGGGCTTACCTCATGCGATGGACACAGCTTAATGGGATCTGTTCCCTGGCTGGCTCCACCCCCCTCACCCCCTCCCACCTCCCACAGCAGAGTCACGGAGCTTAAGGAAGTTACCAGGCTGGATCAGGGCGGAGAGCCGGCACCAGACCTGACCCACACTCTAGTCCTTGAAAGCTGGCTGACCTTGGCCTTGGGTTCCTCGACTGCTCAAGAGAGTAATAATAGGTGGCCCGCGTTGTCTCCTAGGGTTGGCATGAAAGAAAGAATGATTCCCGGGAACGGCCTCTAGCAGCACCGAGATGCAAAGTGTTCCTGCTACTTTTCCAGTCGTGCTGGGAGGCTTCCGGCTTGGGGCGAGGAGTGCGGGTCAGACAGGTCAGACACTGGCCTGCCCCGTACGAGGCACGTTCTCTCTCTACCTTTCAGCTTCCCCACCTGCAGAATGGAGCTAGTGAAGCTAGGCGGCAAGATAGCTGGGAGAACTGGAGGATGTCCACACCTGGCTCTCAGCACCGTGCTGGGGGCCAGGGATGACGATGGCGACGCAGGCTCTGGCTGCTCTCCGAGGACCACCTGCAAGGCGGCTGCCCAGGTCAGGCCAAGCGCCATGGACAGAGCAGGGGCCGTGGCCGCTCTGTGCTTAGAGGCCAATGGCAAAACACACCTCTTCCATGAAGCCCTCTGGAGTTCTTCCAGCCCTCATCGTGGCCCCTCCTGGAAGCTTCTAGACCTCGTGTCATCTACTCCGCTCTTTAAGCTCTAAGCAGTGCAGGGGTATTTGTTACTAGGCTGGGAGGGGACTGTCCTGCAAAGCTACCCCCTCCTTCTCTGAGAGTAAGGCCCCTGTTACATGAGTATCAGCAGATAAGCCCTTCACTGCAGAAGCAGAAGGGGGTGGACATTCTATCACCCCATTCTTGGGCAGATGGACCCAGGCTCGACGAAAAGGACTCTCCCACGCAGGGCTCAGAATCTGAAGTGGTAACATTATGCAGAGGGAGAGCTGGACTTCACTCCCCGCAGTAGTGTCCAGAGGCCGTGCTGGGGGTAGACCTCGCCCAGGGGACCCGGGGGTGTGAGTTGGCCATACTGTTTGCTCTTGGCCTCCCTTAGCTCTGCCCCTTTCTTAAGCTTTGTTCTCCCAATTTCCTGCTGATTCTGAGCTCCCCGGCAGGCAGAATTGTGTTTCTGTTGTTTGTACTCAATGCACACACGTTTCCTTTCCCTGATACCAACTGTTCCAGGCAAGCAAAAAGTTTTCCCCTCGATGGGGCTGCACACCCCAGGGGGCAGGAAGACTGCATTTCACTCTGGTGTAGCTCCCACCCAACGCCTCCTGGGGCGGGCCATGGTGATGGGCAGGGAATAGGGTCCAGGTCCTGCCACTTATGAAATTTGGGGCTCTGAGTAGTTGTGTGATCCCCATAAGCCTTGCATTTGTCATCTGTAAAATGGGCATAAAAATATGTACTTCCCAGGGCCTGGGAGTAGGCTTGACCCCTACCCAGATGGAGGGAGACATGGGCCTTCGGCTGTGTACAGGCCAGCTCCTCTCGCTGGGACTGGTCCGGGAAAGGGGACAGGGGTGGGGGTGAGGCTCCTGGAAGGGGGTTTGGAGCCCAGGCAGGGTCCCTGCTAACTAAATCTGTATTTCTCTACCGTCTATGTTATTTATAAAACATTTTTTTAAATGTTTATTTATTTTTGAGACAATGCGAGAGACAGAATGCAAGCTGCAGAGGGGCAGACAGAGAGAGACACAGAATCCAAAGCAGGCTCCAGGCTCTTAGCTGTCAGCCCAGAGCCCGACACGGGGCTCAAACTCACGAACCGTGAGATCATCACCTGGGCCAAAATCAAGAGTCGGAGGCTTAATTGACTGAACCACCCAGGTGCCCCCAAAATAATAATTTTCAAATGCATATTATTACTTACTCAGCACATTCTTTATGCCAGGTAAGTGCTCTAAATGTGTTATCTTAGGGCGCCTGGGTGGCTCATTCAGTTAAGTGTCTGACTCTTGATTTAGGCTCAGATCATGATCTCACGATTCGTGGAATCAAGCCCCTCATGGGGCTCTGTGCTGACAGCGTGGAGCCTGCTTGGAATTCTCTCTCTCCCCCTCTCTCCTGCTTCTTCCCTGCTCGCTCACTCTCTCTCTCAAAATAAATGCATACACGTTTTAAAAATGTGTTATCTCATCTGGTTGTAGCAAAACTGTTAGGAGGTAGGTGTTTTATCAACCCGATTTTATAAAACCAGAATTTGGGGCTTAGGGACGTGCTCGTGGTCAGGTAGCAAATCAATAGTGGAATTGGGATTTGAAACCAGGTGCACCTGATCCCCCGAATTCACAGCTTTAACCATTGCTTTGCACTGTTCTGATAGAGACAGACTCTGGATGCTGAGGACACCCAAAGGAGGGTCATGACACCTAAAATGGCCAGGGAAGACAAGGAAGGCTTCCTGGAAAAAGTGGTACTTGAATTGAAATTTTTTCAAAGCCCAACTTTTTAGTGGACGTTTTCTAAACACCCACAGAAGTAAAGAAAATCTGAACTAAATATTTAAGAAATGAGGCAGAGTGTAGGGAGAGACTCCTGATGGAGCGTGGGCTTGGCCAGCCGTGTGGCGTCTTGGGGCACCCACAGCTAGGGGGACTTGTACAGCGTAAAGTGTGATCAGGGCAGCATGAGGAGAGGAGGGGCTGGAGCTATGGGCAGCTCTCGGGAGCTGGGTTACTTACTACGGAAGATGATTATTCCTTATCCTTGGATTTCCACCCCTTGACGGGTGGTAAAAAAAAAAGACGAAGGGACACACTGATCTTGGATTTCCCTAGCAGCCAGTAGGTAAATAAATACTGCAGTTTGACACGGTTGGGTTCAAGGGTGAGGACTTAAATCTTTCAGCAATGTTGGTTCTAGGCAAGGGATGAGAATCTGACTCATTCCCATAAAGTCTCAGTGCATGACAGAGCCACGGGACTTGACAGAGCTGGGCCAGGCCCCCGAGCAGGAGGCAGCAGCGAGGGGTGGCCCTGGTTTTTATAGCCAGGGTCCCCGGGCGGTCATTTTCCTTCCTGGCATGTTTATATACAGCAGAGATGATTGTTGATTGGACTTTAAAAATGTTTTATGGTTATAGATTCTAGCACTGGAAATGTCCCCATGTGTCACATGAACAGTCAAACTTCCTAAGGAGCAGAGGACACAATTCCCCAGGATGTCTGTAGCAATGAAAGTTGTCACCATGCCAGGCCACAGCCCACATCATCGAGGGTCTGGGCTTTGGACAGCTTTGCAGCGTTCAGATTAATTGTCCATTTCTTCATTCATCCATTTACTTGCTCTACTCATTTGCTGCATATTTATGATCCCATCTTGGTTCTGGTCATTCTTCTGTTCTGATGTCCAGGTCTCATAGGCTAGGTGAAAAAAAAAAAAAAAAAAAAAAAAAAAAAAAAAAGAGATGAATAACCCAGAAGGAAAGTTCTCTGAGCCTCCTTCTTTTTTTTTTTTTTTTCAATTTTTTTTTAACGTTTATTTATTTTTGAGACAGAGAGAGACACAGCATGAACGGGGGAGGGGCAGAGAGAGGGAGACACAGAATCTGAAACAGGCTCCAGGCTCTGAGCCATCAGCCCAGAGCGCGACGCGGGGCTCGAACTCGCGGACCGAGAGATCGTGACCTGAGCCGAAGTCGGACGCTCAACCGACTGAGCCACCCAGGCGCCCCTCTGAGCCTCCTTCTTAATTTCCTGGTAAGCCAGGAAATGTAGAACACAAAGCATATCTGAACCACACTGTGGTAAAAATCACTCATGGTCTCCTTGTGGACAAGATGGAGACAGAAGTGCCAGGAGGATGCCACTCTCTAGCTGTATGTCCTTGGCGAGTTACTCAATGTCTATGACCCTCCAGTTTCCTCCGAGTAAGGATAAAACCAGTACCTTCTGCGTATTAGACATATACCACCAGCCGGAGCCTGTGGTAGGCACGTTATCTGTCTGATCTGATTTTGACTCACGGCAAGTATATGAGGTTAGTACAGCTAATCCTTTGCTTTCATAGAGGAGGAAATTGGGAACCGAACCTAGAGGGGTTAGTACTTGTGCCCGGTCATGGGACTGGTTAATGGTCTAGCTGGGATTTGAACCTAGGTAGTTTGATTTCGGAGACTCTGTTCTTAGACATTTAACTCTGTTTGCAGGTTAGAGGATTATTTTGAGGATAGAATAATCACGCTGGTGTAAAATACCCAGCGTACTGCCCAACACCTAGCAGGTGCTCGGTATGTGTTAGCGGTGATCTTTGTTACTTGATGATTGGGTGGAGATATAAATGAGTCACGGCCTGGCTCAGGCAAGCGTGACTAATGGCTTCGGGAAAATTCTGAGGGACATCTCTGTAGGTAGACCATACTCCATGTTTTGTCTTTGTCCGTTTCCTGCTTTTTTTTTTTTAATTTTTTTTAACGTTTTATTTATTTTTGAGACAGAGAGAGACAGAGCATGAACGGGGGAGGGGCAGAGAGAGAGGGAGACACAGAATCGGAAGCAGGCTCCAGGCTCTGGGCCATCATCAGCCCAGAGCCCGACGCGGGGTTCGAACTCACGGACTGTGAGATCATGACCTGAGCCGAAGTCAGACACTTAACCGACCAAGCCACCCAGGCGCCCCTCCTCTCATGTTTTCAGTGCTCAGTGAGCACCCGTAGTTGGTGGCTACCACGCTGGACAGTGCAGATTCTAGAAAGCTTACATCATCACAGAAAGTTCTGTCAGGCAGCACTTCTCTAAGGGAAAGAAGTGAGGTTGGCACCAGACATTTTGTTGGAAGCATTTCATGAGCATAAGCCATCAGATAAACATATTTATATTGAAAGGAATAATATGTGAGCTAAGGATTTTCTTTCTTTCCCGAGTGACCTTCAACTATAAAGACCATGAACTGTCAGGCATTCGTAAGAACTCAGAAAACTATAATTCACATGAGCCCTGCCTGAGAAGTCTCTCAAGGAACGAGTTTCAGACAACCAGGATGACAGAGGACCCCTCAACATAAGGGCTAATGGTGACATTAAGCGGTGGCCCGTAGAGTTAAGACTGACTTGTGGTCATAAGGGATGTGGTATAGTAGGTGCAGACCGCCCACTCTCACAAGGTATATATACAACCACCCAAACAAGCCTTCACTCATGCTTGGTACACCATGGGTCCGGCCCTTCCGGCCCGATTCACCAGGGGACAGGGGGCCAATGATGCCGCACGGTGACGAGCTGCGCAGGCAGAGGAGAGAAGGGTAGCGTTCTGGCCATGAGCAAATGGAGGCTCAGAGAGCCTGAGACACCTGCCTCAAGTCTCAGGGCTGGTGGACCGTGAGCTCTCTACTCTAGCACCCAAACTTCTACATGTACTAGCTGTTTTTAGGACCGCTTTGCTTATTTCCCAGGAGGCACTGGGGCAGACCTAGGCTGCCTCTGTCAGTTCCCACCCTTGGCAGGAGCTCTTGGGCAGCACGGCCCGACATGTGGACTTGGGGCTCGGGCATGGTCCCCGCAGACCTGGGAGTGCTCTCTTTGTGCTCCCCCAGTCCCGGAATCTCCTGACACATTCCCTGGCTCAGCGTTGGCCCCCTGTTCTGGCAGGCCCAACCTGGCAGTGCTGATTGCCAAGCATCTGCTCAGCCTGTCTGGATGCTGGGAACAAAGAGATCAGCTTAGCCCAAGCTGTCACCTGCCTCTCAGAGGCCTCAGGCACCGTGGCGGGGCAACCCCCATGGCAGCTTCCCAGGAAACAGGTCTGGAGGGGGGTTCAGACATGCCTGCCCCAAGTGCTGAGGGAAGGGGTACTTGTCCCAAGGGACCTGCCCTGGGGGGTGGGTTTGGCAGAGGAGGGAGCCACTGTTGCTCGTCCCCTCCCGAACTGCCCCCTGCCCACATTTACTGTGCGTATTAGGTGCCAGGCACAGAGCTTGCTCCGGAAATACAGTCATTTTTAAAAGTTTATTTATTTATTTATTTTGAGAGAGAGAAAGAGAGAGAGAGAGAGGTGGAGAGGGGCAGGAGAGAGAGGGAAAGAGAGGATCCCAAGCAGGCTTCACACTGTCGGCACATAGCCGGATGTGGGGCTCGATCTCATGAACCTTGAGATCGTGACCTGAGCCTAAATCAAGAGACGCTTAACCAACTGAGCCACCCGGGCACCCCTGGAAATACAGTCGTTATAAAGGGAGCAACTTCTCTGCTTTGATGGAACTTAGAGTCAAAGTGCAGGATACAGACCATGGCCGAGTAAGGAAATGAGACAGGCATGAATTCTGAACTCAATCCCAGGTGTGCAAAAACTGTAACTTTAGTTTTCTATAATGTACCTCAATTTCTATTTTGAGACTTCATTTCATCGGGAGAGCAAAGGTTTAATGATCGCGGTTAGCTTGGGGTTCCCTCCCACCCCCACCCTCCAGGGTCAAGACTAGGTTCTAGGAGGCTTATGTAGCTCCATGGACAACTTATATTGCAGGGGCCCTGGGTCTGCCTTCTGCCCATCTGTCCGTGGGCTCTATGCCTCTTCAACTCCCCAAGACCTTCCCTGGACCTGTTCTTCACTGGGCCTTGGTGAGTACCCCAGAAATACGATCCCCCCACAAGCAAACAAATCCCTACCTACAAATTACAGCAGAGCCGTGAACACTTTGGCGAGAGAAGGGGTTTGTTTTATGTGGAGAAGAACCAGGATGGTCTCTTTGAAGAGGTGACATTTGAGCTGAGACCTAAAAGAGTCCAGGAATGAGCTGGAAGGATCAGGTGGGCAGAGGAAGCAAGAGCCTCGCGAGGGCCCTGAGGGAACGAGTGCCGTGTCCAAAGGCCCATGGAAGCTGGTGTGAGGGGAGCCCAGCCAACCCTCTTCTAGGGGATTTCGCTGGGGTCCATCCACCAGGGTCTGTCCAGGCATCTCTCTGACTTCCAGGGAGCAGGCATGTGCTCTGGGGCCATCCTGCGGCTGCTCTTGCCAGAGAAGTGCTAGGAGTTCCGAGAGCAGCTCCCAGTTTACACATGGCTCCAAGCCACCTGCTGGCACTCATTTTTCCAGACTTGGCGGGGGAGGGGGGGTCTATTCTGTGAAACCCTTCCTGATCACATCTCCTGGGGAAAAAATACCCCGGATTCCCACCCCTCCACCCGAGTGCCTGTAAGGTCAGCCCTGCTTCTCTTCTTCCAGTACCCCACCCCCTGTCACCTGGACCTTTCCCTCCCTGCCTCCAGCCCTGATGTCTCCCTTGTCTCCTTCCACTTCGTCGCTCATAGGGTGATGAAACCCTTAAAAACAGCAAAGACTTTCACATTAGAGCATGAGGGACTCAATTTGTTAGCTCTCCCAAGGACATTCGCATTTTACAAAGATTGCTTAGCTCAAAAGAATGACAGAATCTGGGGCAGAAACTCTTTTGAGCCCTTGAATCTGCATCCTGTAGGCTGGCCTCCCCTTTACACACATGAGCACACACACGTGCACACACACACACCTGCCGTTCTCATTTCTGGCTCCGCAGTCCCCTCTATGTCCCTATTGCCTCTGGAGGCCCTCTCCCCCCACCCCCCCAGCAGGAATGTGGCTGAGTGGGCCCAGTAGAGGAGGACACATCTGGCGTGTGTTCTGCAAAGGAAGGCCTAGGGAACAGGTGTCAGAGCAGAGACGGCCATACAGCAGACATGGGGCCTGGCACTTTAATGTTTTTCTTTAGTATTTACTGAGGCTCATTAAGCTAGGTATGTTATCATCTCCGCTTTCGGAAAAGGAGATTGGGGTTCAGAGAGGTTAAGGGACTCGTCCATGTCAACCCACAAACCCCTTTCCCCACTGCCATGTCCTGCCGTCTTGCTGTGTGCCCCAGTGCCCCAGAAGGTTCGGATCTGGGCACAGTGTGGCAGCAGGGCTCCGTGTTGTCCTTGGGACAATCTAGAAATCCTTTTCGGGGCCCAAACTCAATCCATCCTTGGCCCTTCACCTTCCAGAGCAGGGCCCAGCAATGGAGTACCAAGCCTGATGCATCCTGACGGCTCCCCGGGGGTTCGGTGACAGCCTGGTGGAACCAAGCAGGTGAGGATAGGCCCTTAGCCAGGGTGCTTGAACCACCAGAAAGTGGAAAGGGCTCAAGTCTGTGGTTTTCCTGATGCCTGAATGGGCAGGGCTGGGGGAGCAGCTGAACAATCCCAGGGGGGACTGGGGTGCTAAGCAGTGCCCAGGCACAGTCTGTCTGGCTCTCGGTGGGGGGGGGGGTGGGGCGGGGGAGGTGCCCTGTGCCCTTGGAACCCCCTTCCGTCTCCACTACGGAGGGCAAAACTAGGAGTGCTTAAACCCAGTCTCAGATCAGCATGCCTTTTGCAGACATGATGTTTTTTTTCATTTCAAATTTTTATTTAAATTCCAGTGAGTTAACGTAGAGAGTAATATTAGTTTCAGGAGTAGAATTCAGCGATTCATCATTTACACACAACACTCAGTACTCCTCGGTATGGCAGATGTGATGAAAGAAAACCGAACTACAAACCCCAGGGCACAGTCCCTCTCAGGTCTCGACCCTAGGAGATTACAATTTCACCAGGTAGGGGGAAAACCCCCATTAAGAACATCAACAAAATGTCAAGGACCAGGATAACAGCTGGGCTTCTGGAATACATGGTTTGATAGAATATATAATGAAATTAAAAAAAGCATAATATGCAGTTTTTTAAAAACATGAATTTAGGGGCACCTGGGTGGCTTGGTCGGTTAAGCATCCGACTTCGGCTCAGGTCATGATCTCATGGTCCGTGAGTTCGAGCCCCGCGTCGGGCTCTGTGCTGACAGCTCGGAGCCTGGAGCCTTTTTCAGATTCTGTGTCTCCCTCTCTCTGACCCTCCCCCGTTCATGCTCTGTCTCTCTCTGTCTCAAAAATAAATAAACGTTAAAAAAAATTAAAAAAACAAACAAACATGAATTTATACCTATTCACCAAAAATAGCATTCAACTGGGGTGCCTGGGTGGCTCAGTCGGTAAGAGTCCGACTTCAGCTTAGGTCATGATCTCACGGTTTGTGCGTTCGAGCCTTGCGTCGGGCTCTGTGCTGACAGCTTAGAGCCTGGAACCTGCTTCGGATTCTGTGTCTCCCTCTCTCTCTCTGCTCCTCCCCCACTCACACTCTCTCTCTTTCTCAAAAATAAACATTAAAACAATTAAAAAAAATAGCATTCAACTGCTTTGGTTGGAAACGGTGGCACCAAGTAAATGCGAGTGATGTTATTTATGCGGAACGGAGACCATTGGGGGAGGTTAATATGGATTCCTAGGCCACGTGCAGGTCCTCTGAGCTACTCCTTCACGAGGAGAGCCTCCCCCAGTGCTACAGGTGTGTCTGCTTATACCACCTCATTGCCAGGTCCACGGCCCATAGGCCAGGAGTCTTAGATTAGAGGGTTCTGGTGGCATCCTTCCCTGAGCTTCCGGGTGACCTTAGGCAAGTGACTTGACTCCTGTGTGCCATAGTTTTCTCCTTCTTACCTATGTATAGGGGTTCAGGGCTACAATGAGATGCTGGCCATAACACTGGCCAGCGGCTACTCCTCTTTTACTGTTCCAGATGGGAAAAAATCATAGACCCTCTCCCCCCCCATCATTATGAAACCCCCATCCTTGGAAGGGGAGGGAGAAAAGCCAAGGTTACTTTACAGAGGCGAGTTGATGGCCAGGATGTTTCTGCTTGGGCGTTCCCAGAAGAACAGGGAAAAAGTCACCCATGGACTCTAGTCACTTCCCTGAAACCAGGGACTGTTTGATTTTCCCTTCTACCATACAAAGGGCTGGATCAGGTCCCAGGGACATAGTTGGATTAGATGGGTAAGTTGCTCAGAGCCATAGGAAATTGATGGAGGCATAGGACGAGGCAGGAAACCCAGAGGCCAACCTCTGCCATTTATTCCTCCATTCATTTCATTACCAAGCTACCCAGTAAAGCTTTTCTGCTGCTTGTTCTGGGCTGGGTCCATGCTAGGTGTGGGGGTCACAAAGTGTATGGAGACCTGTTCCTGTTGTCACAGAGTTCTCTGTCTACTTGGAGATTCTCATTATCATATTATCAGGCAGTGCATTAAGTGCTGGGATCCAATGGGGCACAGGAGAGGGGCGCCTCAGCCAGCTTTAGGTCAAAGAGGGCTTCCTGGTGGTGGTTACAGTAGAGCTCACCATGAACGACGAATATGGTTTCAGACATGGGTGCAGGAATAGCATGCTGGGGAGGAGCTGGCAGGAGGGCTTTGCTCACGGCTGGGGCCCTCCTCTGGGGTATGGCTTTGTCTCACTTGGTGAGTACAGCCCAAGTCAAAGCCCCAAGTCCACAGCAGGCAGAAACCACAACCCTTGGGCTTATGGCAAGTGGTCCATGGCTCCTTGTAATTTACTTCTTTGGAAACACAGATGGAAAGACACCAGTGGGAGAAGAATGACTTTAAAGCATCAACAATTTGTGATCCTGGCCCATCGGCCACCGTTTATAGACTCCTGATCAAGGCAGTGTGGTACCGCTCTCAGGAGAGACAAACAGATAAACGGAACAGAAGGGAGAGTACATGAATAAACCCACAAATATATGGACAATTGATCGGTGACAAATATGCCGAGGAAGTTTAGTGCAGAAAGGATAGTTCCTGCCTCAAATAATGCTACAACAATGAGATATCCATATGTGAAAAAATCGACTTTCACACCTCACACTATACATAAAAATGCACCCAGGATGAGTCATAATCCTAAACCGTATTTGAACTGAACTTAAGGTGGATCACAAACATAACCTGTTTGTAAAATTGTTACAAAATATAAAATTTCTAGCAGAAATCATAAAAGAAAGTCTTTGTGACATTGGGTTAAACAAAGATTTCTTTGATATGACACCAGAAGTATGTTGCATGAGGAAAAGAAAAAAAAATAAATTAATATATTGGACTTCACAAGAATTAAAAAAGCTCCGTCTTTTGTATGACACTTTCAGAGAACCAAAGACAAGCCACAGACTGGGAGAAAAAAAAATCTTTGCAAAAGCATATATTTAATAAAGAACTTATACCTAGAATATATAAAGAGCTATTTATATATTGAGGAATATATGACTATATTGAAAAACTCTATAATAAGAAAACCAGACAACCCAATTAAAAAAGATAGGCATAAGATTGAAATAGACACTTCACCAAAAAAAAATATGTATCTATGAATGGCAAACAATTACGTGAAAAGATGCTCAAAATCACTAGGCTTTAGAGGAATACAAATAAAAACCACAATGAGTCGTTGCTTCTCACCTATTAGAATGGCTCCATTTTATTTTGTTTTATTTAAATTTTTTTTTAATTTTTAATTTTGAGAGTAACAGAGAGAAAGGCAGAGAGAGGAGAGAGAGAATCCCAAGCAGGCTCCCCACTGTCAGTGCAGAGCCCGATGCAGGGGCTCTTGAACTGTGAGATCATGACTTGAGCTGAAATCGAGTTGGGCACTTAACCAACTGAGCCACCCAGGCACCCTAGAATGGCTAAATTTTGGAAAGACTGACCATAGAATTAATCAACACAGAGGAGGCAAGACTATTTGATAGGGAAAAGGCAGTCTATTGTCTATAATGGTGCTGAGTAATCTGGACCACTTTCTAATACCATACACAAAAATAAACTCAAAGTGGATTAAGGACCTAAATGTGACTTAGGACCTATGTAATCCATTTGACATCAGCCATGGCCACATTTTTCTAGGTATGTGTCTTCGGGCAAGGGAAACAAAAGCAAAAAAAAACTATAGGGACTATTCCAAAATAAAATGCTTTTGCACAGTGAAGGAAACTATCAACAAAATGAAAAGGCAACCAACTGACTGAATGGGAGAAAATATCTGCAAACAATATGTCTGATAAGGGATTAATATCCAAGATATATAAAGAACTTATACAACTCAACACTAAAAAAACCCAAATAATCCACTGCCAATAGATAAAGTACACTCTCCTCACTGTACTTTTGAGGGCCTCCATGATTTAGCTCCAATTTCCAGAACTCACTTGTTCAAAAAAACTGGAAAGGGCTATTTATAGTTCAGGACTGAAAAAGCAAAAAACGTTGACCTATAGTTTGGGGCAGAATTTTTTTTGGGGGGGATAACACTGTTTGGAGATAACCCATGAGAGATCTTTCTTTCTTTCTTTCTTTCTTCCTCTTTCTTTCTTTCTTCTTTCTTTCTTTCTTTCTTTCTTTCTTTCTTTCTTTCCTCCTAGAGATATCTTTCTATGTAGCTCAGCATTTGAGCACAAATCAAGGTTAAGGGTGAACAGGAAGCAGATCAGACATGAAGTCTGAAATAACGAGAATACTCTATATCCACTAATTTGCTCAGCTGAGGAATTATTTATATGGGTATAAGTTACATATTTATACTATTTTCATTGATTAGAAAGTGAGTCATGGAGAATTGTAAACTGTGGACTATCCCCTAAACCATAGAATTTCTTTTTTCTATTCTAATTATGAGTGTGGGGAAAAAAAAAAAAAACCACAGAAAGACAAGCTTCTTTTTGGAAGAATTTAGAAGAGATAAAAAAAATCTTTGAGCTAAATGGGGTTTTTCAAGTGACATTTCATGTCAGCAAACTGCTGTCACTAAGATGCCAAAAGATATGTAAAGCTATAACCAAAACAGACAGAAACCAACTATGGTGGACAAACCCGGGGCACCTGGGTAGCTTAGTTTCAGCGTCCGACTTCTGCTCAGGTCATGATCTCACAATTCGTGAGTTCGAGCCCCATGTTGGGCTCTCTGCTGACGGCTCAGAGCCTGGAGCCTGCTTTGGATTCTGTGTCTTCCTCTCTCTCTGCCCCTCCCCTGCTTGTGCTCTGTCTTTCTCTCTTAAAAATAAACACACATTAAAAAAAAAAAACAACAACAGTGGACAAACTCAAAGCAAGAATGAGTGAAGAAGTACACAGTTTTTTTCTTGCATCAAAGAAAGATACCTATAAAATTCATAAATAGAGAAATTGATAACAGTTTAGATCAACTGAATGGTATTGGTGTATCAATGTTACACGCTTTAAGACTTGCTCTATAATTTTATCTTTGGTCGACATCAATTTCTCAATATTTATATCACTTTTTAAAAGAATTGCTTTGTATAAAAAACAAGCTAGATATTAGACATTTATACTGGTTTCCTTTGGGTTATATGTTCACAGGGAAAGCAATTCTGACCAGAGTATGTGCTGGAAAGGTAGTTATAGTTGCATAGGTGAGGGATATGAATCATAGTGCAGTGTTTGAGCTTCGGGTGCAGACGCTGGCAAACCGTAGCCTGTGGGCCCGCTCTAGGACGTGGTCTGTGTGTGTGTGTCCCACAGGCTCAAATGGCTTGTATGCTTTAGAATGAGTACTGTATTTTAAAAAAGAAGAGGACGAAGAAGAGAAGGAGGAGGTAGAAGGCTGTGCGACAGAGATTGTATTTAGCCTACAAACCTAGAATGTTTACTATTTTAGGTGTGCCAACCCCTGCTCTAGTATGCAGGAATTGCGAATACCTAGCACGCTCAGCACTCCTCCGTTTTCAGCCCATTGCAGACATGGCTGATCAATTACCGCTCTTTTTCCCAGCTAGGTCTGGATTAGTGTCCGCCTCCAGGTGGCCATTCCAAATCAACGGGAATTGGCATGTGGGATAAAACCTATTTGCCATCCCTAGACTTGTGGATACGCCTGAATGGTTCAGTCGTCTTCTGTTTTTTAATTTTTTATGTTTATTTATTTTTGAGAGAGAGAGAGAGAGAGAGAGAGAGAGAGAGGAAGTAGGGGAGGGGCAAGAGAGAGGGGGAGACACAGAATCCAAAGCAGGCTTCAGGCTCTAAGCTGTCAGCACAGAGCCGGACATGGGGCTCGAACCCAAGAACCATGGATCATGACCTGAGCCGAAGTCAACCACTAACCAACTGAGCCACCCAGGCGCCCCATGAATTGTTCAATCTTCTTAAGGCCAAATGACATAGACTCCAAAGATTATCCACAGTTAAACTCAGATGGACTGTTTCATCAAAATGATGGTACCCAGGAACCTCACAGCTCACCTAAGAAAAGTGAATGGAAAAAGTGATATTAGTGTGGTCATAAAGACAGAGAAGTCTTATTTATATGTTAATTCTTCCGCTTACCATTTAATCCACAAGTGGCTAAGAACTATACTCCATTAGTGCTTACCCTCAGCTTGAAGAAGTCCTTTTAACATGCCTCTGTCTCTGTGCCTGGCTTTGAGCTATGAGAGTAGAAAGTTCCTTTGGCATAAGACATTTTAAGCATCTTAAATATAGAATGTGGAAAAAACAAAGACAATATAACCTTGTCACTAAATTGGCTGCCTCAAGGTTCTATGGAGGGTGGTGGGAGGGGAGTAGCAGCTCAGGAATAGAACCTACGCGAAGTTCGTAGTTTTACGCAAGATGTGTATTTCAGGTACCATCCCAGCTGGAAAACATAGCCATCCACCCATCAATGCACACACACATGCACGTGCACACACATACACATGCATACACGTGCACTTCTCAAGGTGTGTAAAATATTTACAGTGGAGGACTTTCACTTACACTAGAATTCTCTATGATAATAACAGCTGACGTACGTCAAATAGAAATTACACACCAGAAACATCACATAACGTTTCTACCCCTTACAACGATTCCATAAGTTAGCTTCTGTTATTCCATTTTATGGAGGGAGTAACAGAGGTTGAGTTTAGAGACTGTGGTCAAAGTCACATTAGCTAGTAAGGACCCTCATGGGGTTTTACACCCCAGCCAGCATGAGGCCAGAGCAAGCTCTCTCTCCATCACGCCAGGGCATGCTGAGACAAGGAACAGGGTGATGAGGGGGCTTCTGCGGGCTCCAAGGCCCCCACTCTGCAGACCAACTGGGCCAGCCGGAGTTCAGAAGCCAAGCAGCTAAGCTCACAAAAGGCATCACTGCTTCTCCAGGCCAGACAGCCCGAAGGCTCCCACCTGCTAAAGGCCGACCCAGCAAAGACTTGGCCGAGCATGCTGAGGTAAATCTTTTCAATGGCCTATTTTCTTCAAGATTTAATGACACCATCACATATTTCTGCATACCCTCCCCGCTTCAAGCAGGAAGATGGGTTTTGGATCTACACACCGTCTTGGACAAAAAGGGATAGTGGATTTTCAAGTGAAAACAAGCAGGTGTCACGGAGCCACCACTCATATGGATTTGGGATTTGTTTTTCTCCCAGGCAACTCGGAGGTACTGAAAGGCTGGGGTTTAGTTGCGGGTACCATTTTTTTTTTTTTTTTAACAAACTGCAAACAAATTCTCCCTGTCTTTGCCTCCTACCATCAACGTGTCTGATGACTGGCGAAATAAGGAATGTATCAAAGTGTGAGGTGAGAAAAGGAAATGGAAAACACTTAGCTATGTAGAAGTCTAGGACAAGGCAAAAAAGATGTTGTCTCGCACATGGAATATATTTCCCGTCAGGCACTTCTTCATGTTCCTCCCACTAAGCACAGCTAAAAACCTTGGGCATTATACATCAGACAAACCTAAGAGGATTCTGAAAGGTGGAGAAAAGGAAGGTACAAGTTACACTAGCCAGGGACCTTGGGACCCAAGGAATGACAGCAGTGAGTCCCCAGATGTGTTGTTTGTTTGTTTGTCTAATATACCCTGGCTCTGCCAGCACCCCAAAATGCTAAGAAGCACAGACAAAAAAAAAACAAAAAACCGCAACAAAAGCCTGTTCTATATAGCTTGAAGACCAGGAATGGGGTGGTCTGGCAACAGGAAACTTTCACTTTATTCATTATTATTTTTTAAATGTTTATTTACTTATTTTGAGAGAAAGAGAAAGTGTGCGAGCTGGGGAGAGGGGCAGAGAGGGAGAGAGAGAGAGAGAGACAGAGAGAGAATCCCAAGCAGGCTCCACTCTCAATATGGAGCTGGACTGGGAGCTCAATCCCACGAACCATGAGATCACAACCTGAACCAAAATTGGGAGTAGGATGCTTAACAAACTGAGCCATCTAAGCATTCCAACAACAGAAAACTTTTAGACAACAACCATCCAACTCCAGTCAAACACCAGAGAAAAAGCTGTGGTCCCTTCTCCATCTCCTTCAGCAAAGGCCATGCTGATCATGTTGGGAGCAGTAATGGTTTGTCCCTCTCTTCCTGGTCAGGGTGGTGTCACAAGAGGTTTCATGGGGAGCCTGACCTTCCACCCCCATTTAGCAGTAAATGGCTCCCCTTTTTTCTAGGGTGCCAGAGTTTCTGTCCCCACCTGGCAGTAATGGGTGGTATACTTTCCCTGACCCTTTTCTTCCCTAGAGAGATGTCAGAGGAAGCCAGCTAAAACAGAAAATTTAAATAAGAACTAGAGTATCCTAGTATAATGACTCAAATGCTAAGAGTACAATAAAACATCCCTTATTATTGCAAAATCCTGGAAAATATCACCTTGAATGAAAAAAAGATCAACAGATACCAAAATGGAGATGACAGAGATGTTGGAATTATCTGAAGAGGGTCTAAAAAAATTTTTTTATTGTTTATTTATTATTGAGAGACAGAGCATGAATAGGGGAGGAGCAGAGAGAGACACAGAATCTGAAGCAGGCTCCAGGCTCTGAGCTGTCAGCACAGAGCCCGACGCGGGGCTTGAACTCACAAACCGCAAGATCATGACCTGAGCTGAAGTCAGACGCTTAACTGACTGAGCCACCCAGGCACCCCTTATCTGAAGAGGGTTTTAAAAACAGCCATCATTGGGGCGCCTGGGTGGCTCAGTCAGTTAAGCGTCCGACTTCGGCTCAGGTCATGATCTTGTGGTCCGTGAGTTCAAGCCCCGCGTCGGGCTCTGTGCTGACCGCTCAGAGCCTGGAGCCTGTTTCAGATTCTGTGTCTCCCTCTCTCTCTGACCCTCCCCCGTTCATGTTCTGTCTCTCTCTGTCTCAAAAATAAATAAACGTTAAAAAAAAATAAAAAAAAAAATAAAACAGCCATCATAGAGATGTTTCAACAAGCAATTAAAAACACACTTAAAATAAATACAAAAATGAGGTCTCAGCAAAGAAAAAAAAACATCTCACAAATAGTGATTTTAGAAGTGTGCGATAAACTCATTGACCTGAAGAAGTCGGGATTAGTTTCACAGCAAAATGGAGAGAACAGAGGAAAGAACCAGTGAACATAAAGGTGGAGAAGCAGAAATCACTCAATCTGAATAGTAGAGAGAATTTAGACTGAAAAAAGGAAAAGGAAAAGAGAGAACAGAGCCTCAGGGACCTGTACAACTATAACAAAAAACCTTATATGTGATCACAGTCCCTGAGAGGAGAGAAAAATGCGTGGAACGGATAAAATAAAAGAATACATAGCAGCTGAAATTCTACCAAATTTGGCAAAATACGTAAATCTGCAGATTCAAGCAGCTGAGTGAATCAAAGATGATAAAACCAAAGAAGTCCACGCTAAGCCCCATGATCGAACTCCAGAAAACTAAAGGCAAAGAAAAAATCTTGAGAGCTGTGAGAACCAACACTATATTTATAAATTAAAAAAATTAAATAGCAGTGAATTTCTCATTAAAAAACCAACTTTATGTCAAAAAGAAAGAGAAAAAAAATGAAGGTCAGAGGAAATGATATAACATTTTTTCATGTACCAAAAGAAAAGATCTGCTGATTTAGAATTTTTGTTGATTTAGCATTTTACCTCCAGTGAAAATATCCTTCAGGAGTGAAGGGAAAAATCGAGACATTCTTGGATGAAGGAAAACTGGTAATTTGTTACCTGCAGATCTACACTAAAAGAATGGCCAAAGAAAGTCCTGAAATGGAGAGGAAATGGTAAAATACAGAACCTTGGCACAACAAAAGAACATCTGTGCAACTCCCACTCACGTCAAGGAGTAGAACTTCTCTGTATCCCGGAAGCTCCCTGGGAGACGGCTTTCCTGTGGCAATGATCTTCCTGATTAACAGCTGTATTGAGGGAATTATTGATATACAATAAACCAAAAATATTTAGAGTCTGCAATTTGATAAATTTTGACATATGTAGACCCCCACGAAACCATCACCATAATCAGGACAGGGAGCATACCCATACCCTCCAGTAGTGTCCCCATGACCTTTTATAATCTTTCCCTTGCCCTCTCCCTGCCCATCCTTGTCCTCTGGTGACCAGTAAGCTGTTTTCTGTCTCTACGTTTTAGTTTGCATTTCAAGAATTTTATATAAATGGAATCATACAGCTTAAAAATCATATATATTTAATGTTAGTAAAAATTTCCTATTACATGATTCTGAGTAAACCATTATATATCCTATATAATTATAAATAAACAATTGTACATATATTTGCAACGAGGCTAGAGACTCTTTCAAGGCGGGAATTCCACTTTGGACTCGCAGCATAATAGAGACTCACAAGATATTGTTTCATCACCGTTTTCTTTCGACTGACCCGATTCTGGTTGAGTGGTGATGCTTTCCTTGGATGTGCTCATTGTCACACACCCTCCCTGGTGCATGACTTTGGAACATCGTTCCACTGTACTATACTCCGTGGGCATATCTATCTTCCCCAGTAGGCTGTGAGCACTGGGCAGGTGCATCAAGCTGAAAAGACACAATGTCTTGGGCATTGGGGGTCAAGTGTAGAGGAAATTGTTTATGCTGTATTTAAAGAGTAGAAGATGCCCAGGGAAGTATTCATTTTTGTGTTTCCAATGGGCATGAGCAGTATCTAGGTGTTTGTGGAATGAACCTGTCCTTCTCGAATTTTCCTTCATGCTTGGCGGCCAAAGTGTTCTTCCTAAAAAGAAAGCTTAAGGGAGTCTCAGCCTCTGCTGTTACCTGCAGAGGCCCCTCCTGCTTCCTGGAGAGAGTCCCCATGTTCTGACACAGCCCCCAGACATCGTGCTGGAGGCTAAGCTCTCCTCTCCCACCTGGCTCTCACCACTGCCTGCCCGTCTTTACTTTCCAGGACTCTGGACTCTCCCACCCACCTCCCATCACCTCCTCTGCGCCTGCCCAGGCTGTCCCTGCCACCTGTGTACTCTTCCCTCTTAGTTCTCTCCTGAGAGCGCTTCCTGTCCTAAGACTTGGGTCAGCGTTGCCTCCTTCAGGGAAGCCTCCTCCTCTCCGCTGGCGAAGGTGTCCCTTGGGGCACTTCCTGTGCAGCTGGGCAATGCGGTGTGTCACATGCTTTCTCCAGCATCAGCTTCTGGGGACACCTCCTGCTATGAGTGAGCATCTTAAGCATGGGCTTGGTCTTCCCTAGGAGCATGTGCTGGAGGGTGTTCAGTAAATGTCCATGGGTGAATGAGGGAGAGAGAGAGAGAGAGAGAGAGAGAGAGAGAGAGAGAGACAGGGTGTGTGTATCCATCAGGGCCAAGAGGCAAGGGGTCCTTCAGAGAATCCAGGGTGGGAACTCCAGACGAGGCTTGGGGCTGGAAGGGGTGGGAGAAGAGAAACCACAGCTTTCAGGGAAAAGTCGGGGAGCCACTCAGAGCAGGCACTTGGGTGGGCTGCTCTCAGCTCATGCGGTGCCTCTCTGATGTTTGAAAAGCGGATCGCACCAGAACCTTCTGTCTGGTCCCTGAGTTCCAGCTGCTACTTTTGTGGCATCTTTTACCTGTGCGGAACTCAAGAAACCAGGATCCTTCTCCTCACTTCATTCTCCTTCCCCCCTCTCCACCCAGGTCTCTCCTTCCCAGCCCACACAGAGAACAGGTGGTTCTTTCCCAGGGCAAATTCGAGTGCCTTACATTGTGTTTTGTTTACGCAAGATGGCTGCCAGGCCAAAGCTGGTACATTGTTCTTGTTGTATCAAAGTCAAGATAGAGGACGAGGGCTCCATTGATCAAGCATTTGTGAGTGCCCAGCCCAGTGCCAGGGGCTACACGCACACTTCTCGCACCTCACCGCACCTGCGAGAATGGTTTCTCTTCATGTTACACGTGAGGAAACCGAGACCCTTCAGAGACCGAGAAGCTAAAGAGTCAGGCAAACTTCTTGCCTGGGAAGAGTCAGGACCAGATTCAACCCAGGCACTTCTGACCCCGTATAGACTCCCTGAATGTAAAGGGAAACACGGAGAAAATAGAGTCTGGAAAAAGAATCATGTAACATCTTGATTTTTACAAATGGAATGACGATTCTGAAAGAGGCCGTGAGCCCCTCTAGGACTTTTGGCTCCAGGCTCTGGGTCACTGCGCTTTGCCACCAGAGCCATTTGCGATGAATGGGAGAGATCCCGGGGAAGCCGGGCAGGGAGTGTTGTCAGGGAGCAGCTCCTGTGTGCGTGGGAGGAGGCAGCTCATGGAGATGGGGAACGGTGCTCCTGGCCAAAGGAACCACATCTGCAAAAGCCTCAGGTGCTGCAAGATCAGGGCACATGAGGGAAGTGGAGAGGTCCAGTCAGACCCCAGGGCTCCTCCCCAAAGGAGCCTCCCGAAGAGCACTGGGGAGCCACCGCAAGTCACATGTGAGGGAGGGTCATGGCTTGTATGTCAGAGACCCTGCTCTGGCCGCAGGATCAGGAGGGACAGGAACTGACAAGACTGAAGGCCCCAGGTGCGGGGTTGGGGCTGCACGGGCTGCAGGCTGCTACAGGCCTTCTCCTTCATACCACTCCCAGATGTGCCAGACTCCGGCTCAGAATCTGCCTGAAGAGCTCACCTTCTGTGAGGTACCTGCCTTCTGGAATCAAGCCTTGCAGACCGGCCATAGTGGGGATTCTGTGTGGAAGGAGGTTTTGGCTTCTTTCCAAGATGGGTGGGTGGGGTTAAGGGAAGTATCTTGCTGCATCGAGACCAGAGCAGGGGCTGGAAGGGACTGAGATGGACCGGGGAGAGCCAGGAGGGGCCTGGGTGGCATGGGCCTGAGGCCAGCGTGGGATAGAGTGGCAGGGATGCTCTCCTGGTGGAGGGGAGACTGGCGGGCTCTTTAGCGCAGCACTAGGCCCTGCGAAGCCGTTCCCCCTCTGGGTCCTCTGGGCCCCTCCCCACCTCCAGAGTCTCTCTTGTGCCAGCTGCCCCCCTTTGGTTTGGAGCGGGCTGAGCCCGCACCTGGGGTCCTCGCGCGTGTCACGCGTCGGGAGGTGGGTGCCGGTCACAAAACGGAACCGTGGGAGGGGCGTTTGGAGCCAGAGCTCACGTTGGCGGGGACCGCCCTCAGAGAAATTCCCAGAAACCTTGGGGAAGGACTCGGAAAGCAGAGTAGGAGGGGATGGGGGCGTTGAGTCATATGCCTTCGTGCTGCTCAAGAGAGAAGTGCCAGGTTGATTTTCGGGCTGGCGTGTTCTGTCTTGTGATTCTGTACCGACACAGCCCTGGCCCTGCGGTTGGAGTACAGTAAGGAAGACGGCCTCGTTATGGAGTCAGGGCAATGGGCTGTGGCCCCTGACTAGGAGGGGTGTGAGGGGCTGTCCCTTCACCCTCCAGCCTGGTCCTGTCAGGTCCCATGGAGGCTCCCACCCAGGATTGAGCAGGACACATTTTTCTCCCCTCCCAGGGCCTGACCCTCTGTGTCTTTGACCACAGAGGCTCCCCCGGGCCCTACACCTGGCTGAGGACCCAGCCCTACTCACAGGGACCATTCTGGCTCGGCAGAGCCCCCATGAAGCTGCACCCGAGGGCTTGCGCAGACCTGGCCCCTGCACCCCCTCGCCACCCAGGCCACCCTCGGAGAACAGGCTGCCCGAGAGGGTGTTTGTTCCTACCCAGAATAACGTGTTCAAGGCTCATTTCCCTCAGCTCACCTGGCCATAGATTGACGACTCTGATAGAGCAGAGGGCCTGTGGGGCCTGGCTGGACCAAACTGGCCTGGCATGAAGCAGGACCCACTCCGCCTGCTGCTGCAGGGTCCTACCCTCACCCCTCCCTCCGGGTGGCTTCGGGTCTGCCCGGGGTCCATCTCCCGGCCTCCCTGTCTTTTTCTGCTGCCTCCTGTCTTCCGCCAGCCCGACAGCCTCTCTGTTGCCCACCCTACGTCCTTCTGTCTCTCCGCTCTTCTCCCGGCCTTGACCTCTCCTGCCTCGGCCGCAGCCTTTTCTCCGTCACTTCCTGCTTCTCACGTTTCTCTCTCTGGCCCCCACCCCTCCCCTCTGTCCCATCACCCAACCAGGCAGGTTTATTTGAACAACCAACGGCAATATTTCCTTTAGAAAACTAGCTACTGTGTTTATAAATGAGATTCCCAGAGTCAGCTCTCAGACCCTGCCACTGGAAAAAGTGAGTGGGGACCCAGCCAGCAGCGGAGAGGCTCTGGGGGCTGTGGGAACTCCACGCTACAGGTGGATTTGGAGGGAAAATGGGTACAAGAGTTTCCAGTTTCTGCCCTTTGACCTTGTCCACCCCGCCACCTGCAATAATGAGAATAAATACATCAGTAATAATAATTAGTATGGAGGTTACCACTGGTGCCGTGACAGGCACCATGCAAGCTACTTTATGTACAATATTGTACCCAACCACCACAACAGTCCTATAGATTTGGTCTCTTTGCCCCTTTTAGCAGACAAGGAAACGGAAACTCAGAGTGGTCATCCAGCCCCTAGGTCGCAGTCCCACACTGATCCCACTGACCCCAAGCTGGGTTGTCCTCTGTGCTAGGACAGCTGTCCCATGCTGATTGCTTTTGCCACAGGATCTGAGGGACCTGGGGAAGGAACCGGTGCTATCTTGTCATTTTCCACGGGAGACAAAATACAGGGAAGATGGTGTGCAGCCTGCAGTCACTCAGCCAGCCATCGGTGACGGAGCAGAGCCCAGGGTCTGATGTCTAGGACAAGAGGGGAGAAGCGGGCTTGGGACCATGCCTGTGACCCCGGCAGGTCTCTTTCCTAACCATGTGGCCCCAGTTAAGCCCCTGTCCCTCTCTGAGCTCTCTCTGTCCCCACTTGAAAGTGGGAATTCTAGAATCCCCCCATGGGTCTCTGTGGAGGGGTCTGTCCCTGGGCTGGGGACACTGGGAAGCAGCCCAAGGACTTTTTTTTTTTTTTTTTTTCAAACTTAAATTTCACCATCCACTTGACTTCTGCCTTTGATTTTCCTACCTGGGAGCTAATGCTGTGAATTCAGAGGAATTAAGCAAAACGATGCTTTAAAAAGAAAACTCCATGAATGTGGCCATAGTAAGATTGGATTCTCAGGGGACACATTGCCCCATGACAGAGGGGACAATTCTACGCCCCCAGATGACCTTGGCCTCCCAGGCCACCCCACTTTTAGGCTTCACAAGGCTGTAAGCTGGAGATTTCTAGCACCCGTCATTCACTCATTCAACACGTGTTTTGCCAGGTACGTGCCATGTGTCAGCGCTGTTCTAAGCATGAGGGATTCTGCAGAGAACAAAGAGATCCTGTGGGTCTCGCGTTCTAGGAGGGAGGGAAAATGGTAAGTGAGCTAAATGAATGAACCATAATTGCATGAGAGACAGTTTAAAGTGATCAGGGGCCAGGAAGGGAAGAAAAGGCAAGGGGGAGCATGCAGGAGGGGTCGTGGTTCAGGCAGGGTGGTGGGGAGACCAGGCTGCGTCACCCCCAGCCCCACGTCCTTCCAGAGGCTCCCCACGGGGCCCACGAGGGCCAGGCTCCTCTCCTTGGGACGCAGGCCTTTCCTGTCCTGCCTCAGCTTCCGGCACGTGCTTCGATGCCCACCCGCCCCCTCCAAGCGATCAACTCCGCTCTGTCTCCTTTCCGGGTTTGTACCAGCCGTTCCCGTGCCCGGGACTGCCCTGCCCGCCAGTGTGCAGTGCTTACTTAGAATGTGCTCTGGATTTTGTCTTAATCAGGAGTGGTAAGGTGACAGACACAGACACAGCTGCCTCAAGAGAAGAGTGCGTCACCTGCAGTCCCCAGGACGATGGGGCATACCACACGGCGACACGCAGGAGCACGTGGGGAAAGACCGGGGTGAGGCGGAGGAACAAGGGGACAGCGTGGGGCCCTGAAGACGCCTCCTATCTCACCTGATCGGGATGGTGACTCGTTAGGCCCAACTGTTGCAGCTTTGAGCTTTAGTTTCTCACTTGGCTGGTTTGGGTTATTGGCCATCTGAGTCTCTCTAAGCCTCAGTTGTCCCATCTGTGAAATGGGGACAAACACCATCAGCCTCATTAGAATCATTGTCTTTGTCGGGAGTCCTTTGGTCGCACTCGACAGAAATCCAGCTCAAGCTCATTTAAGCAAAGGGTGGCATTTATGGGGTGATACAGCTGGGAAATCCCAAGGGCCTTCAGTCTTCGGCTGTGACTCGATCCAGAGGCTCATTATCAAGGCACATCTCTCTGTCTGCCTGTCTCTGCTTTGCTCTCCTACTTCCCAATTTTATCTGCAGGGGGACTCTGCCCAGGTGATGGCTCGGGTGGCCAGCGGCAGCTGACCCGCAGCCAGCTCAGGGGATGTTCCAGCCGGGGCTCATTGGCCCAGCTTGGGTTAAATGCCCACCCACGAGCCCATCAATCACGGCGGCCAGAGGGGTGTGGGTTTTGACTGGCCAGGCTCAGTCACAGGCACATTCAGGAACCACTGAGCCACACGGAAGGGAGTCAGGGGTGCTGTGGCTGAGGAAGAGACGCTGGAGAACATACCCTGTGGATGTCCCCACCTGTGGGAGGGTTCTGCAGATGTTGGAGGTAAAGAGCACAGCGCCCCACACTGGTGGGAAACTAAGGGCTCGTGTCACTACTAAATTGCTGATCGCCAACCCATCCCTGCTCTCCTGGTTCCTCCGGCCCCCAGAACAGTGTTTGCGCTCTGCCTTCCTTTGGGTGCTCCGGAGTTTCCGCCCTGCCCTGCATGATGCCAAGCCCTCCGCGTGGGGCCTGGGTCCCACCTCCTCTGGCCTCCGTAACCCCTCTCTGCTCCCGTACTCTTCCCTCTTTCTCCAACATTAGTGATTTCATTGTCAACGTTGCACCATCCTGCAGGCACACACACACGCCTTATTGTCGCTTGTCTCTAAAAATGCCTTCCCTGGGGCCCCTGGGTGGCTCAGCTGGTTAAGCGTCCGACTCTTGATTTTGGCTCAAGTCGTGATTCCAGGGTCGTGAGATCCAGCCCTGAGTCCAACGTGGAGCCTGCTTAAGGTTCTCTCTCTTCTCTGCCTCTTCCCCGATTGTGCACACGTGCTCATGTGCCCGCTCTCTCTCTCAAAAATGAAAACAAAAACCGCTTTCCTTAGCCCCGTCTCCCACCTCCCCCCTAGCTGTAGCCGCATTCCTACATTCAATCTGGCTGAAGTCCGATCGGCTCTGGCTCCAAAGTGTGTGCTACCCTGCCTTCGGCTCTTGCCTGTAGGGTCGGTCTTCCACAGGGCAGCGTGGGCCAAGGCACATGGAACGTGAGCTGTGTGTGTGCCATTTAAAGTTTTCAAGGGGCGCCTGGGTGGCTCAGTCGGTTGGGCGTCTGACTTCGGCTCAGGTCATGATCTCGCGGTCCGTGAGTTCGAGCCCTGCATCAGGCTCTGGGCTGACAGCTCAGAGCCTGGAGCCTGTTTCGGATTCTGTGTCTCCCTCTCTCTCTGACCCTCCTCTGCTCGTGCTCTGTCTCTCCCTGTCTCAAAAATAAATAAAACGTAAAAAAAAAAAATAAAAAAAAAATAAGGTTTTCAAGAGGCGCCCCAAAAGGTAAAGCAAACAGGTGTAAGTAAGCTTAGCAGTATATTTTATTTAACCTAATATATCCAAAGTATTGTTAATTCAACACGTAATGAATATATGCAATGAGACGCCTTCCTTCTTTTTGTGCTAAGCCTCTGAGATAGTGCAGCACATCTCACTGCGGACCAGCTACACGTCAGGTGGTCGATAGCCACGAGCGCAGCAGATCTAAAGTGTCAATCGGACCTTGGCACTCCTCTGCTTCAGTGGCCTCCAGCTGCACTCGGAATAGGACCCGAATGTCCTGCAGTGGGAGCCAAGGCACTTCGCGGTGTGGGCTGCGTCCTGACCACATCTCTTCCCATCTTCTCCCCCACCCTCTGCGGCACCCTGGTTGTTTCCTGCCTCTTGCACATGCCAAGCTCACCTCTACCCCAGGGCCTTTGCTCTTCCTCTGCATGGACTGCTCATCTTCCAGTCTGGATGTGCTTGATCTCCCCGTGTCATTGTGTTCTGTGCTCACCCGCCATCTCCTCAGGGACCCTCCCCAAATACCCCCTCTAATGTGCACCCCACGAGAGCATCCTCCCTCATACCGCCCTGCTCTATCTCTGCACGGTATCTGTGGCTCTTCGGAACCAGCTTATTTCGTGCTTTGGCTCCTCGCTGTGATGTTTGTTTTCCGTCTGGGACAGACAGCTGTCCTCCGCAAAACGTTGCACGCAGTAAGCGCTCAGCAATGCTCACTGTCTTGAATTAATCTCTCAGAACAGTCAGAACGTGGCCTCCTTGGCTGCAAGCTCTTGGCACCAAGGCACTGTATGGATGGGGACCCTCACGTGCCAGAAGGTAGGTGGCCCAGCCCAGCGGGGAACACTTAACCCGGTGACGGTCTGCCAAAAGTGCGATTTCTTGGCACACTTTCTCAGAGCTTGTATCGATGACCACTCCTGGCTACGCCTAAGGAGTCTGTGATTGCTTACAGCCAGGGCCTGCCTTGTGAGCAGCAAATACCGTCCTAACATTTCATGATGATAAAATGCTGGTCCGAAAGCGTCATGACAATGACGATCTAACACTCTTGGGCTGCAGTTAATACGACCGGGTAGGTAAAAAGCCCCCTAGCCCCGGGGCACACTAGCTGTGCTAGGAAACCTGAGTTCTCTCCAAGAGCAATTCAGCAAGTAGGCGTAGGACACCTGGCTTGCGCTGCACGTGGTGCTTAATGTCGGAAATTCATGGAGGAAGGAGACCCAGGGGGCAGATACTGAGATTTCCTCCTCAAGCGGAGACATTACCTTCCGACCTGGCTGCTGGCCACTACACAGGGCAGAGAGAGCTGCCTGCTTCATCCCCAGGCCTGACCTATGTCTCTGTTTGGAAACACTCCTACCTTTCCTCCACTGTGTCACCGGGTGCAGGCGTTCTGCGGGTACCCTGGGGGCTCAGCAAATGGCCAACCCAGGGGGGAGCGTGTCCAGTCTTTGAGACTTTGGGGAGGGTCACTGAAAGAAGACCCAGGCGGGACCAGAGCCCTGGCACGGTGGGCAGGGTGTCCCCAGGCCAGGCCACTTCTTTACCTGAGTCACTTAGGGGGTGAGGCCAGAGGAGAGGTTATCCCAAGATATTTAAGAAGACCCGGCCTCAGATGAAATCTTTGTCAAACTCCAGTAAGTAAAACAGAACAAGCCGGAGTTTGGTAGCTGAGGCAGGGCAGGAACCCAGAGCTCTCCCCCCTTGCATGTTTTTCTTGCTTCATCCCTTCTGGAACCCCAAGGGCCACAGTTTGAAAACCATGGCCGTATCTCCTCTGGAGCCAGAACTGGAGGTCTGAATCCAGCCCTCCCTCTTGCCCATGGGGTGCCCTAACTTCTTAAGTTCAGGGTTTTACCTGTGAAGCTAATAAATGCATCTACCTAATAGAGATGCTGTGAGAAGTACATCGAAAGGTGAAAAGTCACGTAAACCACGTAACCCAGTGCCGAGGAGGTGACAAGTACTCAGTAAGTAAATCACTTACTGTTCCTGCCTTGAGTGCCTGCGTGTTAAGTCTGACCCCTGTGAGAGGGATTAATCTGCCCAATGGAAAGAACACGGGGTGGTAGAATTTCAGCACAGCGGTTGGCACGCCGAGGCCTTTGGAGTCTTTCCTGTCTCTTCCTGGAGGTGCTCTCCGGGCTTTGGTCCTGCATACAGTGGCTCTGGTTTCCCAACCAATCAATACGACCACTGACTTCTCAATTTTGCCTACTCTCGTGGGTAAAGTACTTGAGGATACTGAAGCATTCAGGCACCTATTTGGGCTCAGGGGAGGGAGAAGGAAGGGGGGTTCAGTAAAAGCATGCTCAGGCTGCACCTGTCCTTCATGCTGGGGCTGAGCCACCCAGGCTGATGCAGGCTCCGGGACCGGAGGGTTGGGGATGGGGGTGACGTGTATTCTGCAACATTCTCTGTTGGGGGGGGGGCGGGGGGGCGGGGCTGGCCAAGCAAACTCCGTTCTGGAGACAGGACCCCTGGGAACAGCAGCCAGGTGGCCTATAGAGGAACAGGCCCCACTCTACCCCTCCCGCTGCCAGCTCGCCTCCGATTATATTCCAGAACCCCTGCGCCAGGCTGAGAGCTCAATCATTAACTGAGCAGCTTGCTGAAAGGATTTGTTATGGGCTATGAGTGCCAGGAAAACACACAATCATCGGGGACTAGCTAGGCCCACCAGAAGAGAAGGCTCAGAGGTAAAGAGGTTGAGTCAGGGTGGATACAGCCTGGGGGAGGACAGCAGCCTGAGCTGGGGGTCCCAGATAAATGCAGTCACCCCTCTGTGCCCCAGCTACTTCCTCTGTCACGTGGAGACTCCCCAGGAGGTGGCCAGAATCTCCAACTTGACAGAACTGCCCTTCTTAACGTTTACGTAAAAGTAGCTCAGGGGCGCCTGGCTGGCTCAGTTTGTGGAGCGTGCGACTCTTGATCTCGTGGTTGTGAGTTCGAGCCCCGTGCTGGGTACAGACATTATTTAAAAATAAAAGTTTTGAGGGGGAAGCTGGTTGGCTCCGTTGATTGAATGGCCGACTCTTGATTTCAGCTCAGGTTATGATCCCAGGTCATGGGATTGAGCCCCACGTTGGGCTCCTTGCTGAGTGTGGAGCCTGCTTAAGATTCTCTCTCTCTCTCTCTCTCTCTCTCTCTCTCTCTCTCTTTCCTCCCCCCGTCCTTATCCCCAGCTTGTGCTCTCTCTCTCTTAAAAATAAAAAAAAGAATAGAAAACTGAAAAAAAAAAATCTTTTTTTTTTTTTTTTTAAGTAGGTGTCATACCCAGCGTGGAGCCCACTGTGGGGTTTGAACTCACGACCTGGAGATCAAGACCTGAGCTGAGATCAAGAGTCAGATGCTCAGCTGACTGAGCCACCCAGGCACCTCCTAAAAATAAAATCTTAAAAAAAAAAAAGGTAGCTTAAGCCCATAGCTGGTGGGATGGCCAGCCCCCCTCACTGCTTCTGGGTTTCCTGGTGGTAGGGGTGGGGTGGGAGGGGTGGAGGCAGGCAGAATTGCCAGGTGTCAGATGTACCTCCTGCTGCTACCAGATCAGCTTCCTTCCCTTGTTTAGATACTGGGGGTGCTGAGGAAAATTGTCGGAGAAAATGTCTCTGTGGAAATAGCACTTCAGGAAACTACCTGTCTGGTCCTGCTTACACCTGAGGAACTTGAAGCTCAGAAGGGGAACGGTGACTGGGTCAAGGTCACGCAGGAGTTGCAGGCATAGAGCTACAGAGACCCTTGCCCGAGATGGGGCCACCAGCGTGACTTGTAGCTGAGGCACCGGCCGCAGTGAAGACCCAGGACTGCAGCCTCCAGGACTCTTGCCTCCCAGGCTGATCTACCGTAGCATTATAATCGTGCTTTTCTGGAACCTTCTTTGTCTTCCCCACTGTTCCCCTCTCTCACATGCATCTGGATATTGTGCTAGGAGCATCAGCCATGGGACAAGGCCGACCTGGCTTCAGATCCTGGCTTTTAGGTCCCTTGCTGTGTGACTCTGGGCAAATGACTTTGTATCTCTGAGTTTCTGTTTCCTCTCCTAAAGAGGATAATGATACCTTGCTAGGCTCCAATGTGGAGGACAGAGAGAAAGTCCCCGGGCCATGTTCACAATCACACTGAGGGTATAAAGCACAGACATTAGAAAAGAATTTATTAAACAAGTTTTCAATGAGCAGAGATAGATTTTTAACCTGAAGGGGCAGGGATATTTATTTATTTATTACTTTTTTTTTAAGTTTATTTATTTTGAGAGAGAATGTGCACAAGCAGGGTAGGGTAGGGGCAGAGAGAGGAGAGAGGAGGAAGGAGAGAGAGGAGAGAGAGAATCCCAAGTAGGCTCCGTGCTGTTAGCACGGAGCCTGATGCAGGGGTCAAACTCATGAGCCACGAGACCATAACCCGAGCCAAAGGCAGACACTTAACTGACTGAGCCATACAGGCACCCCATTTTTTAACCTGAAGTGGCAGGGATATTTAAAAAAATATTGTATTTTTAATTGTTGAAGGTGGAACTTTTGTTTAAAAAAAATTTTTTTTTTTTTTTGAGAAAGAGAGTGCTAACAGGGGAGGGGCAGAGAGAGAGGGGGCAGAGGATCTGAAGTAGGCTCTGTGCTGACAGCTGAGAGCCCAATGTGGGGCCCAAACCCATGAACCATGAGATCATGACCTTAGCTGAAGTCAGACGCTTAACCGAACTGAGCCACCCAGGTGCCCAAAAGGTAGAACTTGTATTCTCTGTAGTTTTCTGTATGTTTGAAAAATCTTTTTCTGTATTTTTTGGAGCAAACATTTCATCTGTAAATATTTTTACCGTGTGTCCATAAAAAAGGGCTCTTACAAAAAATAATAAACACAATGCTATTATCACCTTAAAAAGACTATAAACAATTATTTAATATAATCAAACTCCTAGCCTGTGTTTGCATTTCCCTGATTGTCATATAAAAATTTTAAGTGTGTGGCTTGTTTTTTAAAAATGTTTATTTTTGAGAGAGAGAGAGAGAGAGAGAGAGAGAATCCAAAACAGGCTCCAGGCTCCAAGCTGTCAGCACAGAGCCCGACGTGGGGCTCGAACTCACAAACTGCGAGATCGTGACCTGAGGTGAAGTCAGATGCTGAACCGACTGAGCCACCCAAGCAGACCTAAGTGTGTTTTTATAAGTCAGGATCCAAATAGAGGCCTTATATGAAGATCGATTTTTCACGTAAGCTTCTTTTGATTTATAAGTTCTTCCTTCATCTTTAATTTTCTTATACTCTTTTGTTGAGGAAATCAGATGGCATACACTATTGAGTTTCCTTTAATGCGATCGTTCTCTTTTCAGCCTCACGGTATTATTTAATGTATCCCTCTGTCTCTTATATTGGCTCTGAACTGGTAGTGAGATCTTCTGGGTTGATTAGGATTTTTGGCAAGGCTGGCTGGGTATCTTTTGTCATGTTGGCAGCTAGTGATGCTCATTGCCTAGATCTACTAATTCGTTAGTTTGCAAAAGAGTTATGCTTGAATTCTATCATTCCTTCTTAGCTGGACTGCTTCTCTAAAGAGAAGAGTCCCCTCATCAGCCATATGGTTACTTTGAGATCCTGGCTGTAAAAGCAGGTAAATGTTGATGCTTCCCCTTTATGTATCATTTACCATGATTTGGCTTCCTAGCATCTTCCAAAAGTAACCACTGAGTTTCTGTGCATGTGTGTGTGTGTGTTTAATAATATTATGATCCGGTTGATTTAAACATATTTGACTTATTTCAATTCATGGTAGTTACTGTCTTTCTGGATGTCCAAATTAAACCATCTCTGGCCAATAGAAGTTACTGGAATGGGTTCCTGAGTCATTTCGGTATACTCTATTAATCTTTGGCAGCTTACTGTATCTATATGAAAGGATGTTCCAAGTTTATTGCACATCTCTTGACTCGACATAGAATTGTTCATTTCTATAGAGAATCCTGGTTGCTTTTTGTGGGAAATGGTATTGAGACACCACAATCTGGATCTAGGGGGTGCTCATTGTACTGGACTATTCACATTTCCAGGTCTTTTTAGTGGACAAAACTAGAAAATATATACTTTAAAAAAAAAAGATACAATACATCATAAATTCATACTGATATTTCCAATTCAATTTCTAGACCAGAGTCTTAAAACTTCGGTGGTCTTACCCTGTGATTTCTTTTAACCATTCTGAAAATCTCAGCATTGAGAACTCCAGCAGAGTTACTCATTTGATTTATCCTTTATTACACACACAGTGGGCTCAGAAGAATGACATTATTATGATGACCAAAACTCATTTAAGATTTTGGGGGGCATTTCTTTTTGCCCTCAGGTTGTATCCCACTAAGAAGGTGTGTTAAGTTACTAAGCTTTAATATCATTGGAAATAGTTTCTCTCTGTGTGGTGATGTCACCAGCTAAATACAAGTTGGTCTCCTTCATTTTAATTTGGGGGGTTGTTCTTTTCTTTATTCAATTTTGTGTCTTAATCATGAAAATGCTTTTTCTGATGGCTTCATACTCAAACCTGAAGACGAAGAATGTTCAAAGGCTGACTTCTCATATCTCTTTCACTTTGTTCCCTCCCTCCCTCCACTATGGGCAGCCATTTCTAAACGTATGCTTTTTCTTTTCATTATTTTCTGTATAGAGGCAAACACACACACACACACACACACACACATTTAGCATCCCCCTTTTTTCTTAATGAAAGGGTAGCATAACATGCACACTTTGGTCTGCTTCTTTCACTGAACAACGTATCTTAGAGATCCCTCCCTAATGGTCTATAGAAATCTTCCTCATTCCAGCTTACAGCAGCATGTTCTAGTTTATGCCAACTGTCCCCTCCTGATCAACATCTGAATTCTTTCCAGTCTTTTGCTGTTATAACTTGTTATTTGCAGACTGGTGTTTGCCCCAAAGTTCATATGTTGAAACCCTAATCCCCAGTGTGATTGCATTTGGAGATAGGGCTTTAAAGAGATAATTAAGGTTAAATGGGGTCATAAGGGTGGGTCCCTTATCCCGTAGGAGTGGTGTCCATAATAATAATAAGACACACCGGTGATGCACGTGCCCAGAGGAAAGACTGTGTGAGGACACAGTGAGAAGGTTCCCTTCTGCAAGATAAGGACAGAGGCTTTGGGAGAAACCAACCCGCTCACACCTTGATCGTGGGCTTCCAGCCGCTAGAACAATGAGCAGATACATTCGTGGACTTTTTTTTAAAAAAGTAGGCTTCACGCCCAGCACAGAGCCCAACATGGGACTTGAACTCATGACCCTGAGATCAGGACTTGAGCTGAGATCAAGAGTCAGGACATTTAACCAACTAAGCTGCTCAGGCGCCCCAAATTTCTGTTTTTTTTAAGCCACCAGCCACCAGTATTTGGTTATTATAACCTGATTACATTAATGCATCAATCAAGACACAGTTATTTCCAATAGCTTCAGCAAGTACAAGCATATGTATTGTCTGAAACCAGCATACGTAGCTGTTGATTTTAGGGGCTGCAAGGCCCTTTCTTTTTCAAACTCTCTCTCCCCCTCTGTTCCCGCATGCTGAAAATTCCCCCAAATCCTTAGAAGACAAGGTCTCTCATTCTGTAACTGGAGAATGCAATACCACTGAAGAAGGAAACAGTGAGAAAGGCATTTCCAAGACAGAGCAAAGATTCAGGGGGTATATAAAGCTTAAGAAATGAAGCAAGGATAGATTGACAGGCTCCCAAGACAAAAGGTTGCCTGTTCCCTGCCTGTGTCCTGAGGATTTCCGAGTACAGTCAGAAGGGGAATGGGGCATTTTTGTTGGGCAAGCGGAGAGGCTCTGGGGAAGGGTCAGTGGAAACTATTTTGTATATAAGTCCTCTAGGGGCGCTTAGTAAAATGCAGATTCTAGGCCTCCCACCTCCAGAGAGCCTGCTGTCATAGGTCTAGGCCAGGGCCCTGGAATTTGCATTTTGTTCCCCTTGGCTCTCCCAAGGGATTCTGGTGCAGGTGGTCCATGGGCCACAGTTTGGGAAACATAACTCTAAAGATTCTGAGTGATGGGGGAACGACTCAAGGCACTGGCCTTGGGCAGGGAGTATGCTTGAATAAAGGTGCAGTGACAGGAAATGGCAAATACCAAAGGGGCAGGGTGGTGGATCTGGTCGCCCAAGTTGAGAGGAGTATTTCACTGCTGACATTGTTGAGAAATCCCGGCACATGGAAATAACACAAGCTGTGTGGGTGTGTGTCTGCACCTGCAGAGGGGCTCTCTCAAGGGAGCTGGGAGAAAGAACTGGAGTGAGTGGGTAAAAGAAACAGATGCTTCCTGGTCTTTGATAACCAGGCAATAGGGAGCCATGAGCTAGAGGCTCAGGGAGCCTCCTGAGCTAGAGGAGGGAGTATAGTAAGGTCAACATTTTCCTCTTGGTCTCTCCTCCCACCTACTATTTTCATGGACCAAGAAAGCAAATGTGTTCCAGTTTTCCTTATTCCAAAGGGGCTTTCTAGAGTCTTACCTTGGACTCTAAAACCACTTACACTTTGTTCCTTTTCTTTCTGGTCTTTAAACACACACACACACACACACACACACACACACCCCTTGTGTTCCTTTCCCGGAAGAGCCACATCAGGGCTGTTAATTAACTCAAGAATCCTTGTAAAGAAAGATTAAGAAATAGGCAGGAGGAGGGAGTAGCCAGACTCCATTCCCAGAGCGAAAGAAAACATGTTTAGCGAGGGTGGGGGCCCAGAGGGCAAAGGAGGGGGCTGCCTCTCCATTCTGTGTGGCTTTTCTAAGACTGCCAGAAGGTCTGGGGTGGGGCCAGCTGGTGAGAGTGTCAGGCCTACATCTATCTTTTCGGCTGCAGGGACTGTTGGACGGGTCAGTCAACAGCCACGTGCATCTCAGTCCTAGCCCTTCACCAACTCTCTCAACCTCAGTGGCACCATCTGTAAAAGGGGGAGATGCTGTTGCAAAAGGTTCCAGGGGAAAGTCTGAAGGGCTTAGCAGTGTATTTGGCTAATAGGCCCCTAATAAACGCTGAAGCAGTGAGAGCCAGGAGCTACTGCGAGGCTGGAGAACTGGAGACAAAGTGGCCGGCAGGTTTCGGCTCCCTGGTTAGGGTTCTGGGCTGTTCTGGAGGTTGGCAGAAGCAGTTTCAAGGTGTTATTCAGTTGCAAATGTGTTCAGGGCACGGGCTGCATTTCATAAGCCTGTGCACCTCCTGGGGTTCTCAGAACACTTGCAGGTTGTATGCATCCGGGAAGAATTACTCCCGGGTTGGTCAGGCTGGGGATCCTCTGCCTCTGGGCTCCCTGGGTGAGGGCCAGGTACTGCTTGTTTCCGGCTCCCTGGCACCTCCAAGGAGCACCTGGAGGGTGCTCAGTGAATGCATTTCTTAGGGAAGCACTTGTTTGCGCAAACATGACGTTGCTTTAATTCGTTAATTCCTCTTTACTTCATTTCCACCCCTCCCCACCCCCACACCCTGAACATCAAAGTCATAACGTTGATTTAATAATTTGGAAAATACAGAGGAGTACGAAGAAGTTACACATAATCCCATGTAAGTTTATTTTCTTTTTTTTTAATTAAAACTTTTTTTAAGTTTATTTATTTATTTTGAGAGAGAGAGAGAGAGAGAGAGAGAAAGAGCAAGCAGGGGAGGGGTGGAGAAAGAGCGAGAGAGAGAATCCCAAGCAGGCTCCACATGGTCAGTGCAGAGCCTAACTTGGGGCTTGAACTCATGAACCCCGAGATCATGGCCTGAGTCAAAATCAAGAGTAGGACATTTAGTTGAGCCACCCAGACACCCCATAAAGTTATTTTCTAAGGTAATGCCTGTTTTCTTGTTAATATACAGTACATAAACATATAAATGTACACATTTAGGGCTAAAGAAATTAAATATATATATATAATTAAATATATCTATTTCTAATTATATATTTCTAATTAAATACATATAATTATGTGTATGTACACACACACACATATATATATGTATATTTGGAATGATGTTTAATGTCTGGTGTTTACTGAGTCCCTCCCCCCTCCCTGCCAAACTCTGTGCTTAGAATCTTAAACATCCTCCCATTTGAAGTCAGGCAGTCTGGCTCTGGGGGCAGACCTCATCCTCACCCCGGCCTGTCTCTCTAATGGGGGGATAAGACATTAGGTGAAGGGGCCAGACAAGCAGGCGTTCTGAAGCATTGAGAGAAGGATGAGGTCACCTGAGCCAGAAAAGTCAAGGAAGGCTTCCTGGAGGAGGTGGGATTGAGCCTGACCTGGAGGGACAGGAAGGGCTTCGTTATCTTTGAGCGTGGAGACCTGGGATTCCCGCCCAGCAGCGGTGGGGTGTTACCGTGGTCGGGAGGTCCAGACGTGTCCTTCGGATTCCTTGAAGCTCTCGTGTTATCACCGTCCCCCCTCGGGACAATGCCGCGGGGCAGGGAGTGCTGGTGGTTAAAGCCGGGATGCTGGAATCAGACAAGCCTGTGCTAGAATCCTGGCCTCCTCTTACGGGTGCGGGAAGCTGTGCAGGTCACGTAGTGTCCTCGTGTGTGTAATGGGCAAACACCGGTGCCTGCTTCAGAGGTATGGCATGAGGACTCAGGGACAGGCTGGGCGCCCTGGCGTGGACACAGCCTGGCCAGGGGCAGTGCAATAAATGCCAGTGGCCAGGGAGGAAACAAAAGCCCACAAAGCTGCTGGAGGCCCCACTGTTTCTGGGCACCCCCTGCTCTCTAGTGCCCCCCTTGCATGCGGGCCCGGGGAGCACACGGGGGAGGCGGCGGAACGCGGACGAAGCTGGTCTCCGCGGCCATGGCCTTGGGTGAGGCTGTCCTTGAACAGTGGTCGTGGCAGCTCTCTCTCCACAGTGCGGGCACACTTATTTCCCTTGAGATGACTGAGCACGCTGTCCCCCGTGAGGTCAGGAAACTCAGAGAAGCCACGGGTCAGCTGTTACTGCCTGACCCCGGCCCCGGGGTGGCCGACCGCTCAGTGCTCTCGCTTCCCCCTGCAGGGGGCTGTGAGCTGGGGGGTGCAGCTGACAATGCCCTCTGGTCCCTTCCCTGGCCGAAGAGCTCGAGGCCTCTCGACGCCCAAAGGGTGGCCAGGGTGCGCACCCCCGCTCTCCTTCTGTCCTCCGTGGAGTGTTCCCCCTTTCCTGTTTTCCTCCCTGGAGCATGGGGCTGGCTCTTCTCCGGGCCCTCCTGCCACCTTGGAGAGGGTGCCATTAGCACAGCCCTGAGGGCTCAGCCAGGGTCGTCCCGACTGTCAGCCCCCTCTGCTCTATGACTCATCACGACCTTACTGCCCATTAGTTCCTGAGCAGGGGAAAGAGTGGAGTGCAGAGCCCTTGGTCCAGCAATGAACGACCACACACAGGTGTCCTGACCTCCGCCAGCCCTTGCTCATCCTCTGGGAGTTCTAGCCGCTCCCACGACCACCGCGGCGGCAGGGCCCTTGGCCCCTGTGGGGACGTGCTGATCGTTGTCTTCCTTTATCATCGTTTCGTATCCCAACCCCATTCACCAGAGCCGTTCAGGCCAGAACTGAGCACCTATCACCAAAAATGCCCTTGGCCGTTGAAGCCGAAATGCAAGCAGCAGCTTACATGCGTAGCTCAGAGCTATTCAGACCCCTATTTTTCTTTTTTTGGAATTTAATTAATTAATTAATTAATTAATTTCTAATATAATCTCTTGTCAAGTTGGCTAACATACAGCGTATACAGTGTGCTCTTGGTTTGGGGATAGATTCTCGTCATTCATCGCTTACATACAACACCCAGTGCTCGTCCCAACAAGTGCCCTCCTCCAAGCCCGTCACCCATTCTCCCCTCCCCCCAGCCCCCTGTATCAACCCTGTTTGTTCTCTGTATTTAAGAGTCTCTTGTGGTTTGCCTCCTTCTTTCTTTGTAACTATTTTTTCCCCTTCCCTTCTCCCGTGGTCTTCTGTTAAGTTTCTCAAGTTCCACATATGAGTGAAAACATATGATATCTGTCTTTCTCTGACTGACTTATTTCACTCAGCGTAATACCTTCCAGTTCCATCCACGTTGCTGCAAATGGCAGGATTTCATTCCTTCTCATTGCCAAGCAGTGTTCCATTGTAGATATAAACCACATCTTTTTTTTTTTAATTTTTTAAGTCTTTATTTATTTTTGAGAGAGAGAGAGAGAGAGCGTGAGCAGGGGAGGAGCAGAGAGAGAGGGAGATACAGAATCCAAAGCAGGCTCCAGGCTCTGAGCTGTCAGCACAGAGCCCGACATGGAGCTCGAACTCATGAACCATGAGATCGTGACCAGAGCCGAAGTTGGACACTCAACCGACTGAGCCACCCAGGCGCCCCAAACCACATCTTCTTTATCCATTCATCAGTTGGTGGACATTTAGGCTCTTTCCATAATTTGGCTATTTTTGAAAGTGCTGCTATAAACATTGGGGTACATGTGCCCCCATGCATCAGCACTCCTGTATCCTTTGGATAAATTCCTAGCAGTGCTATTGCTGGGTCATAGGGTAGCTCTATTTTAACTTTTTGAGGAACCTCCACACTGTTTTCCAGAGCGGCTGCACCGGTTTACATTCCCACCAACAGTGCAAGAGGGTTCCCGTTTCTCCACATCCTCTCCAGCAACTGTTGTTTCCTGAGTTGTTCATTTTAGCCACTCTGACGGTCATGAGGAGGTATCTCAGCGCGGTTTTGATTTGTATTTCCCTGATGACGAGTGACGTTGGGCATCTTTTCATGTCAGACCCCTATTTTTCATTTCATCTAATCCTCTCCGTTGTTCGTTGTGTGGCCAGCCCGGGCGAGGCTTTGTTGTGGCGTTCTGTCCCCTGGAAGCTCACTCCAATGGACAAGACAAGACCTTTGTTTTAAAAGACCTTTCCCATTGCTCCTTAAAAAACAAATTTTATTTTGAAATAATTATAGATTCATAGGATATTGCAGAGACACCTTCACCCAGTTTTCCCCAATGACAACATCTCACATAACTGTAGGATATTCTCCAAGCCGGGAAATCGACGTGGTCACAACTTGACCGATCCGTCAGATTGCACCATTTTTGCATACTGTGTACGTGATGCGACTGTGTGTGCATGACTCTGTGTATCTATGCAGTTTTACCACAAGTATAGGTTCATGTAACCCCCGCCATCAAGATCCAGAACCGTTCCATCTGTGTGGCCACACTGTCTACCTCCCTGCCTCTCTGTCTGCATCCCTCACCCCTGGCAACCGTTTCTTGGCTCTCCATCACTATAATTGTGCCATTTTGAAAATGCTATATAAATGGAGTCATATAATATATAATATAAAAATTGTTTTTACTTAACACATATATGCGTGTGTGTATACAGATCGTGTCCAACCTACAATGGTCTGACTTACGATTTTTTTGACTTTACAATGGTACAAAAGTGATCCCCATTCAATAGAAACTGTACATCAGGGGCGCCTGGGTGGCTTGGTCGGTTAAGCGTCCGACCTCGGCTCAGGTCATGATCTCACGGTCCGTGAGTTCGAGCCCCGCGTCGGGCTCTGTGCTGACAGCTCAGAGCCTGGAGCCTGTTTCGGATTCTGGGTCTCCCTCTCTCTCTGCTCCTCCCCTGTTCATGCTCTGTCTCTCTCTGTCTCAAAAAAATAAATAAACGTTAAAAAAAAGAATAAAGAAACTGTATCTCAGATTTTGAATTTGATCTTTTCTTGGGCTGGTTACACACACTACGATCACTATGATGCTCTCTCGTCATGCTGGGAAGCTACCCAATCACAAGGGTCAACAACTGATGCACTTACAACCATTTTACCCAGACAGCCATTCTGATTTTCACTTCCGGTACAGTGGTCTGTAAGGTACCTGAGAGAGTCTATGCTGTATTATAAATAGGCTTTGTGTTAGATGACTTTGTCCAACTGTGAGCTTGTGTAAGTCTTCTGAGCACATGTGAGGTAGGCAAGGCTGAATTATCATGGTCAGTAGGGAAGGTGGATTAAATGCATTTTCAACTTGGATATTTTCAGCTTAGGATGGGCTTATTGGGACATGGCCCCATTCTAAGAGGAAGATGTGTATATAAAGTGAAGATTTAGATAGAGCTGAAGGTCATACCTGGTCTCCTTCTCATCCCGTCCTCCCTCCGTAGGCAACATTGGTAATAGTTTCTTGTTTCCTTTTTTTAAAAAATTTTTTTTATGTTTATTTATTTCTGAGACAGAGACAGAGCATGAGTGGGGGAGGGGCAGAGAAAGAGGGAGACAGAGAATCAGAAGCAGGTGCCAGGCTCTGAGCTGTCAGCACAGAGTCTGATGTGGGGCTCGAACTCACAAACCATGAGATCATGACCTGAGCCGAAGTCAGTCGCTCAACTGACTGAGCCACCCAGGAGCGCCCCCCCCCTTTTTTTTAACATTTATTTATTTTTGAGAGGGGGGGGAGGGGCAGAGAGCAAGGGAGACAGAGAATCCCAAGCAGGCTCCATGCTACCAGCACAGAGCCTCATGCAGGGCTCGAACTCATGAACGGTGGTGAGACCATGACTTGAGCTGAAATCAAGACTCGGACGCTTAACCGACTGAACCACCCGGGTGCCCCTCTTGTGTTTCCTTTTAAACTTTTCTATACCCACACAAACATACAACTCCACTTCTGCAAAACTGCAAAATGCCCCCAATTCTTAGTCCCTAAGTTTCTATTTAGACACAACTTAGGACAGCTAGTTGAAAGGGCTGAACTCTCTGCCCCTGTCTGGCATCAAACCCCCAAACATCAACCACTTCTTACTACGTCCCCAGCTCCCAGACTAGTGCCTGTCTCCTGCCTGGACAAGGAGACTGTCTTCACTGTCTGCTTCCTCCCTGTCCCATTACTGCACTGCGTCTCAGCCGGGCGCTCTGTCCACCAGGGGACCCTGGCCAAAGTGTGTAGACATTTTTTGGTAGTCACAACCAGGGGGAAAGGGTGCTTCTGGCATCTAGTGCTGGTAGAGGCCTGGGATGCTTCTAAATGTTGTAGAAGGCACAGGGGAGCCCCCCACAAAGACTCATCCGGCCCAAGGTCTCAGTAGTGCTGACGTTCAGAAGCCCTGCTCAGCGTTTCATCACCCTGCAACCAACAGCCAGTGTCGGTCTCTTGCTCAAGACCCTCCTGTGTCTCCCCAGCTCTCTTGGCACAAAATCCCAAATCCTCCCATGACCTATAAGGTCCATTACGATCTCGGACTTCATCTCTCCCACCTCTCTGCTCCAGCTTCACCATTCACTCCCTCTGCGGGTCCTCAAACACGCCAAGCACACCCCGACTTCCTGTTCTCTTGGCCTGGAATCCCCTTGCACACCCAGCTGCACGTCGGGCTCCTCTGCCGCATCCCCAACGTCATCTCTGGAAAGCCTTCCCTGACCTCCGGGTCCAGAACACCGCCTTCCCCTTGCCCTCCCAGCATCCAACCGCACCTGACATTCATTCGATTGGTGGTTTTCAGTGACTTGTTTTCCCCGTTGCATTGTAAACTCCTGTGTGCTTGGTTCACTGAGTCACCGGCACCCGTAGACGAGCACCTGGCCCGTGGCAGACCCTCAGCAAACGCCTGGTCAGTAAACGGGTCTTTGCTGAGACCTCACGTGCGCCATCTGGCACCTTCCTCGGAGCCGCTCCAAAGGCCGGTCCGCGCGCCCAAGTCAGTGGGCAAAGGAAGGGCTGAGATGCATCAGGTCCGTGCCTGGCAACCCTGTGCCATGCACACCCCCGAGCACATCTAGGACTTCACGCCTTGCCATCCCGCTCTTTGAAGCATTTTCGTATGTTTGTAGCCACTCCACACAGCTTTTGCTGGTGACGTTTCACGTAACTGCTGTGTTTGCTTTCTGACCCAGCGCCCTTCCTGTTTCCATTTCTTCATTCTGCTGTTTGGCCTTGACGTTGGGGGCCCTCCTCTCAGGGGAACTGCTCATGCAGGTCCCTTGTTGCCACTAAACACAACGCTTGAAGCAGCGGCCCCTCCCCGTGCTTAAAGGATGCTGCTTTTAGGGCACAAAACAAGCCTTGTGCCTGGTTGTCCTTCAGTGAACCAGAGGACAGACACTTGAATGGACAATCACCTCTCACCAGCCACAGAGGACAGCTGCGACCAGTGGGTCCCAGGGGTGGCAGGGCCCAGCGCCAGGGCTCTAAGTGGGGTGGTCGGTCCATTTTCTGGATCATGTCTGAACTGGCAAGTCAGACAGCGTGGGTGCAGGCAGGGGTTGGCAGGAGCGTCCCTGAGCCTGTGGCCTGCCCTGTACGTTTGTGCGTCTTCTACTGGCTGTGGTATGGTGCCTGATGACAATGGCTGCTGCCACTTACCGAGACCGGAGAGCTCCATGTTGGGAGCCAGAGGACCTGACCCCCTGGCCAGCTGAATGACCCCAGTCTCAATCCCTCTGAGCTTCTGTTTCCTTACCTGTTGAATTAAAACAACCCAGCGATGCGGCACCTGGGTGGCTCAGCGAGTTGAACATCCGACTCTTGATTTCTGCCCCCAGGTCATGATCTTGTGGTTGTGAGATCGAGCCCTGTGTGAGGCTCTGTGCTGGCCGTGAGGAGGCTGCCTGGGATTCTCTCTCTCCTTCTCTCTCTGCCCCTCCCCCACTCACGCACATGCTCTCTCTCTCAAAATAAATAAAATAAACTTAAAACACAGTTGCTGACTCACATGATCTCTGGAGTGTTTGAAAATTAAAAAAAAATTTTTTAACGTTTATTTATTTTTGAGAGAGGGAGAGAAAGAGCATGAGCAGGGGAGGGGCAGAGAGAGAGGGAAACAGAGAATCCAAAGCAGGATCCAGGCTCTGACCTGTCAGCACAGAGCCGGATGCAGGGCTCGAACTCGAGAGCTGTGAGATGGTGACCTGAACTGAAATTAGATGCTTAACCGACTGAGCCACCCAGGAGCCCCTCTCTGGAGGTATTGGAATGAGACTATATGTGTGAAGTTTTAATTTTTTAATTGAGCCATAATTTAGTAAAATTTGCCCTTTTGTGTGTGTGTCTGTGTGTGTGTGTGTGTGTGTAATTTGCTAAGTTTTATGTAGCCACCACCACCACAATCAAGATACAGAATATTTTTGTCACCCCAAAAAGTTTTTCATGCCTCTCTATAGTCAAACTCTTCCCCCAGCGTAGCCCTGACAACCCATCTGATTTCTGACCCTATAACTTAGCCTTTTCCAAAATGTCATATACATTGAGTCATCCAGTATGTAGCCTTTTGAGTCTGGCTTCTTTTATCTTTCTAGCATAATGCACGACAGATTCGCTGATGTTCCTGCATTTGTCAGTGGTTTGTTCCCTTTTATTGCTGAGTAGTATTCATTCTATCTTGTGGCTGTGCCACAGCTGGTTGGTCATTCAATTGTTGAAGGGCATCTGGTTGTTTCCAGAACTTGGTGATTGCGAATAGAGCTGCTGTAAACATTCACGTCCGGGTTTCTGGGTGAACAGTTTCCATCTCTCCAGGGTAATGAGTAGGACCATTGGGTCATGTGGTAAATGTATGTCTAACTTTTTAAGAAACTGCCGAGCTGTTTTCCACAGTGGGTGTACCATTTTGCACTCCCACCAGTAATGTAGGAGAGTCCTAGTTTCTCTGCGTCTGTGCCAGCACTTGTTTTTTTGTTTTGTTCTGTTTTGTTTTGTTTTAGCCAATCTAAGAGGTGTGTACTGCGAAGTTGTTTTTTATCTGTCAATCAGTAGTTCCCAGCTTCCGTAGGCGGTATGGAAATGCAGGTGGAAAGCAAGACTCTGGAGTCAAGCCATCTGAGTTCAAATTTGAACTTGATTATTTGCTAACTCTTTTAATTTTTAGCTTTCTTATAGGAAAAAATAGATTGCATGTGAAGTTGTTCAAGGATTTAAGGATTATTATGAATGACAAGTGCTTAGCTTTCCCAATGTTCAGCCACTATTATCACTAGAATAATGCCTGATCTCTGGTTCCCCCAATAAGCATCAAGAAAGGTGTTATGATTCCCCTTTTATAGATGAAGACATTGAAGTTCAGTCGAAAGACCGCACTTCCCAATGCTCTAACAGATAGTTATAGACATAGAATAAGTTCTGGCCAATGAGATGTAAGGCTAAATGTCATGTGGGGCTTCTGGAAAGTCTACCTTAGCAGAAATACGACATAACCTTTTTCTCTCTGGAACTAGGACTCTCCTACATTACTGGTGGGAGTGCAAAATGGTACACCCACTGTGGAAAACAGCTTGGCAGTTTCTTAAAAAGTTAGACATACATTTACCACATGACCCAATGGTCCTACTCATTACCCTGGAGAGATGGAAACTGTTCACCCAGAAACCCGGACGTGAATGTTTACAGCAGCTCTATTCGCAATCACCAAGTTCTGGAAACAACCAGATGCCCTTCAACAATTGAATGACCGACCAGCTGTGGCACAGCCACAAGATGGAATGCAAACTTGTTGGTTGTATCTCCAGCAGCCTCTTTGGACCATGAAGTGATCTTAAAAATATAAATAAGTGTTGAGGACAGAAACATAGGAATGTGGGTCCAGATGGCATCACTGTATTAGCCCCATACTACCCATCCCTAGACTTCTTCTGTGAGAAAAATTAACTTCTATCTTGTTTAAAACAAAAGCAAAACGAAAAACACAAAACTTAGTGGCTTAAAACAAGCATTTAGTCTCACGGCCACAGTTCTATGCTTGATTAGGGTTCAGCTGACTTGGGGTGAGCTTGGCTGTGGCTTTGCCCAGACTGTAGGCTGGCTGGACTTGGCTCTAAGCTGAGGGTCGGATTAGGTCTCCCATTCGTTTTGAATCAGCCTTTCATGGTGATTTCAGAAGTGTTAGAGGACAAGCTCAATTTCACAGACACATTAAGAACTACTGCTTGGGGCGCCTGGGTGGCTCAGTCGGTTGAGTGTCCGACTTCGGCTCAGGTCATGATCTCACGGTTTGTGAGTTCGAGCCCCGCATCGGGCTCTGTGCTGACAGCTCAGAGCCTGGAGCCTGCTTCCGATTCTCTGTCTCCCTTTCTCTCTGCCCCTAACCCACTCGCATTCTGTCTCTATCTCTCAAAAATAAATAAACATTTTAAAAAATAAAAAAAAATAATAAAAAAAAAGAACTACTGCTTGCATCCTATATGTTAACACGCCATTAGCCAGGGCACGTGGCCAAATCTACCAACAGTGGGGGGCGGAAACATACCCTTCCTGTAGTGGAGCGACTGTAAGGCAAAGGACAAAGGGAATTGACATGGGAGGTGTGGACAGTTGGGAACAATAATACCACTCATTACAGCTACACTGAGGTATTACCATTGTGTCTGCCAGTTTTCAAGATGGCTGGACCTGATAATGGAGGTAGAATAAAGCCCATGAATAATGCCGGTAGAAAGTATTTTATTTTATGTTTTTAAATGCCTGTTTATTTATTTTGGGAGAGACCAAGCCGGAGTCAGGAAGGGGCAGAGAGAGAGAGAGGGAGAAAGAGAATCCCAACCAGGCTCCACACCATCAGCCCAGAGCCCGATGTGGGGCTCCAACTCACAAAGTGCAAGATCATGACCCAAGCCAAAATCAGAAGTTGGGACGCTTAACTGACTGAGCCACCCAGGTGGTTCCTTAGAAAGCATTTTAAAGGAAAACGTTGGGGCTTCTGCATCCAGAAAGCTAAATACCACTTTCTCATCCAGACAGAAAGCTAATGCAGAAAGAGCAAGATCTGACTTCAGCTCTCTGGCCAGATAGGGCATTGATGAACTTATCAAGGGTAAAGTGTATGAAATTTTATTTTACTTTTTACTTTTTTAGTATCTTCCCCAATACCTGGCACAGTTCTTGGCATAGAGCCAGGGCCAAATAAACATTCATGCATTTATTCATGAATACGTCTGAGTCTGACTTTTTTCACCAAAGATTCAGTAAGACTCTCATAAGATTATGTAGAACAGCGTTTCTTAACTGCTGTATTATTGACATGTGGGGCCAGATCATTCTTTGTTGTGGGGCTGTCTGGTGCACGATAGAGCATTTGATAGCAACTCTGGCCTCTACCTACTAGCTGCCGGTAGTACCCCTGCCTCAGTTGAAGCAACCAAAAATGTCTTTAGACTTTGCCTGATGTAGACAGAAGAGCAGGTAAGAGCCCCTTCTAGCACAATTCTGAGAAAAATGTCCAAAGTGCAGAAATTTAACTTCAAATAATAGAAATAAGGGGTGCCTAGGTGGCTCAGTCAGTTAAATGTCTGAGTCTTGATTTTGGCTCAGGTCATGATCCCAGATCACGGGATTGAGCTCCGAGGCAGGCACTGTGCTGATAAGGCAGAGCCTGTTGGGAATTCTCTTTCTGCCCCTCTCCCACTTGCACTCGCTCTCTCTCTCTCTCTCTCAAAATAAAAAAAATGAATTAAAAAAAAATTTTTTTTTAACGTTTATTTATTTTTGAGACAGAGAGAGACAGAGCATGAATGGGGGAAAGTCAGAGAGAGGGAGACACAGAATCTGAAACAGGCTCCAGGCTCTGAGCTGTCAGCACAGAGCCCAACGCGGGGCTCGAACTCACGGACCGCGATATCATGACCTGAGCCAAAGCCGGCTGCTTAACCGACTGAGCCACCCAGGCGCCCCAAAAAAATGAATTTAAAAAAAAGAAAAGAAAAGAAGTAAACTGCCTCAAGACAGTTGTCTTACATCTACATATTTGTAGCTAAATATTTTGTGCAATTTCTCACTGCTTTAGAACCAGTCACCAGTCCAAGGAAATTTAGTAAACTGCAGACATCACTGTGTTGGCCGCCGATTATTCTGGTAAAGGCACAGGATTTTCACTGGGTGGATAAAATTCCATTCTTTCCCTTGACCAATATATTTTTTGAGGGTCTCCTCTGGGCCAGGCACTGGTCTAGGCAATGGAGAAACAGCAGAAAATGGAGCTCCTGGTGGGGCTCCCATCCTCGTTTGAGAGAAAATGAGGAACATGTAAACACAAATATAGCATATCGACACTTTAGTTCTAGGTGCTAGGAAGACAATAAACAGGAAATGACTTGGAGAGGGCCGCCATTTTAGGAGGCAAATTCCAGGAAGTGAAGAAGTAAGCATGAGGCGCTTTGGGAGAAGTACAATCCAGGCAGAAGAAAAGCAATTTTTCTTTTCTATGCAGCAATACGATGATGCAAGACCCAGAATCTACCATTTCACTCCTTCCTTCTTCTCCTTTCTTTTAAAAGAAATCAAAATTACTGAAGTGACAAGAAACCTATCAAAGCTCTTTGGCCCCAAAGTTTTTGTCAAGCAGGCTTTGTGTCTGGCCAAGTCACCTCCCACCTGTGGGCCTCAGTGTCCCCGTGTGTCCAATGTGAATGTTGATCCGGAAGCTCAGGAGTTTTTTAGGACAGAGGGAAGAGGAGTGTTGTGTTGACAACCCGGGTTTGAATCCTGACTCCTCCATTCTCTAACACGATAGCTGTGGAAAAATGTGTTTACCTCCCTGAGCCTCGGTTTCTTTGAAGCAACCCTCTTGGGACTGGATAAAATGCCCTGAGTCTAGCCTGGGGCCTCTGAAGCCCTACACCTCTCAGACTCCCAGGTCTCAAGATGATCTCTTTGGAAAGGCTTTGCGAAGAGCCAGGACACCGGGGCACAGAGTTGCAGTCTTACCGCTGTGATGACCCTAATTGTAAGCTTTCTCGGTCATTCAGAGGGCTCTTCAAGCTTTGTAAGTCCTCAGATCTACATGATTTCACTGTGGACCATGGCGTCAGGAAATAAAGGGACACCCACGATTCCAGCACCTGGGGGCACGTCACCCTGACATTTCTGAAAAATCAAACACGATATGACAACTGGAATGTGCTGGGAAAGGGAGCGTATCTGGCTATTTGGATTTCCCACGTGTTTGGATTCTGGGGCAGCAGGTGTTTTCTGAATGAAAATCAAGGCCCACCAAGATAGCCAGGTCTGGATGTTCATAATAACCAGGCTCCTGCCAGAGGAAAACTTGATCTGCAGGTGTGGGGGTGCCTGGAAGAGAAGGGCGAGGGGCTGCCCTGCCTGGCTATCTGGGTGGTCAGGATAGCTGGGTGCCCCTAGGCCCGTTGTCCCTCCTCCTCTCCATCAGAACCTGGGCTCGGTTTGGGGCATTCTCCGCTTCCCGGACACCCTTGCAGCTGGGAGTGATCACATGACTTAGGTCTGGCCAGTGGTAAGCAGGGGTGTGCTGCTGGGGGGCGGGGGACATTTGGGTAAATTCTTGTGTTCGTGTCGCAAGGGGGCTGGCCGGCTGGTACACACCCATTAGCTCCTCCACCCTTCCCCACTTGCCCCATCTGGGACTGCTGCCGTGGGCAGAGATGGGGCAGCCGTCCTCCCAGCAGGACGGAGAAGGCTACCCCCTAAGGATGACAGAGAGGAAAAGTGCATCCCAACAGTGCGTGGGGCCACCGTGTTGGCCCTGGGTTACCCACCTCTAGACTTCTTGACATGAGGGGAAAAGTAAACCTCATCCAGTTAAGCCCCCTAAGTGGTTCCCGTTCCATACAGTGAGAATTAGTGCCGACAGATTCAGTGTGCCGATGTTTTGGACCCTCTGCTGGGCACATTCGCTCAGTCCCCAGTGTTTCACTCAGTCCTCACAGCCCTCCCTGGGGTCACGTCTGAGCCCCAGTTGACAAATGAGGAAACTGAGGCTCAGAGAGGTTTTTCTCCCCACCCCTGCTCACAATCCTGCAGGTCGTCAGCGGTGGAGTTGGGGTCTGAACTCAAAGCTGCTTGCGTCCCAGGGCAGCACGCCTCATCCCCAGCCTGTAACTCTAACAGTAAACGGCAAGGCAGTCACAGAATTTACTGTGGGTCTGAATCCTGGCAGGCCACTTGATATTGTTGTGGGAGGGATGCTACCTAGTGTCTCTGAGCCTCAGTTTCCTCCTCTGGGACTGAAGATGGTAGCAGTGCCTACCTCGCAGGGTGCAGGGGAGGGCGGCCGGCTGCGTGGCATGGGTTAGTTATGCTCATTGCGTATCAGCCCTTGACTTACTCTGGCTTTGTGGAAGCTGATGCTGAGCTAAGTGCATTTATTTTATTTTATTATTTTTTTAATGTTTATTTTTATTTAGTTTTAAGAGACAGAGCGAGACAGAATGTGAGCGCGGGAGGGGCAGAGAGAGTGAGAGACACAGAATCCGAACCAGGCTCCAGGCTCTGAGCTGTCAGCACAGAGCCCAACTCGAGGCTTGAACCCACGGACCGTGAGATCATGACCCGAGCCGAAGTTGGACGCTCAACCCGCTGAGCCACCCAGGCGCCCCGAGCTAAGTGCGCTTAAAACCGCTGTGTGATCCTCCCAGACTCTTGCATCAGCCCCTCTGAAAAGGTATCATAGTTTCTCTTTCCAGGCGAAGCAACTGAGGCTTGGAGAGGATGAGTTCCATTCTGAACCTCAGTCTCTTCCTCTGTGAAACGGGTATGGCAACAGTACCTGACTTGTATGGGTGTTTTTGGATTGAATGAGAGAAGGTGTAGGCAGAACTCAGCCCAGTGCCTAGCACATAGTAGACACTCAGTTAATATAGCTGGTGCTAGAATTTGTTATTATCATTACACAGCTTTGCACTGGCCTTGCCGGTCCTCTGTTTCATTGCCATAGGGGATTCCAATCAGACATGTAGCCTGATTATAGGCTGAGGTGGCCTCTGCCCTGCGGTCAGCCTCTGCGTGGCTTTGCCGAGACTGAGTTCACAGTGATGAAGTCTGGCCAGGGGCCAGGCCGGGAGAAAGCCATCACAGCTCTCCCCATCCGTGGGGACCGGCCCAGCTTCCCTCTCACAAACCTTTAGTCCTTGGAGGCTGAAGCCTGACTACTCACACGAAGGCCTTCCTCACAGATGTTCGGCACAGATAAAGAACTGTCTCTGTCCAGGCCCCACTGCCGGGTACTCTTAATTTATGGAGAAATTCCTCTGTGTGAGATGTGGCCTTGCCCTGTTCCCTGCTGGCATCTGCTGGGCTGGCCAATGGCAGGGCCCCTGGCTGTCAGGTCACTTTTCTGTAGGGCAGTGGAGGAGGGGGTCAAGATACACACCCACACACCCACACACACACACACACACACACTCTCTCTCTCTCTCTCTCTCTCTCTCTCTTTGTCTCTCTCACTTGCACCCTTACTCTTTGCCGCACACACTCACACTCATATTTGCTCTGAGGGACCGAGAGGGCTGTGAGGGGCTGTCTTCTCTCTCTGTGGGCTCCCAGAACAGTGCTCTGCACATGGTCAGGCATTTCTGCCATGTGCTCTGGGTGGATGGGTAGACGGACAGATGGATATAAGCATAGTTGGGTGTGTATTCATCCATGTGTTTGTCTCAGCCTCTATTAAGCACCTACTGTATGCGGGGTCTGCTCCAGTTTTGGGGGAGAATAAGACTACACAGAGCCTGCTCTAAAGGTCCACCAGTCCCGCTGATGGATAAATGAGCAGAGGGACCCACACCCTCGTTTCGCAAGGGAAAGCCTCCCTTCCTCCAGGGATAGAGCCAAAGTGAACGACCAGGACAGATGGCTGCATCTCCTTGTTCAGGTCCCAAATGCAGGACAGGGCCTCAGGTGGGACAAGTGAGGCCCACCTTGTGCTTGCATGAAACTGGATGGGTGCCTCCCTAAATGCTGTGCCCAGGGGGCCTCAGCTTGCCTCTGCTGAGTCCTGGCCAATTGTGCCTGCAGACTTTGGAGAAGACACTGGGCCTCCTGAAGAATTCTCATTGATCCAGGGTTGTGAGGAGACACGGCTGCTGCCCCGGGAACTTCCGGGGATAACACAGGCCCATCAGAGCGATGACAAGCAGGTGGGGGAACGATGTTCACGGGAGCTGACATTTACATTTGCTGGTGGGCCAGGCTGTACCAGAACTGCCTGGAGACTTACCACACCACTTCACGGCGATGACAGTTCCCCCAGCCCTTAGATGAAAGGACAGGTGCTAACAGAGGGTGGGTGACTGGCCTGAGAACGGACAGCGGGTAAGCGACAGGGCAGGGTTCAAATCCTCTCCTCTGCAAAAATCCTGTTTGCAAAATGTGGCCCCAAGCCATAGAGTTACAGGGATTGCAAACCGCCAGAGGGATCCAGGACAGCTCTCCAAGGAAGGGGGGGCTGGGGATAAGCCTTGGGAAATGTGTTCATTGAAGGTGAGGAGATGGGAAAGAAGGCATGTGCTCAGGGCGTGGAGGTGGGTCGACCCTGGGCAGATGCAGGCCATCCACCCCACGATCCTGCAGGGCCGGGCCTCAGGGTGTGCAAGCTAGCCCTCATTGTACACATGCTATGACATGAGGCTCAGAGAGGAACACTTGTTGCTTAAGGCCAGACCACACGGTGAAGACAGAGCCAGGGCTCAAAGTGTTTTTACACCAGGAATCACAGCAAACAAAAGGAAGAAAAAAAAAACCCAAAGCAGTATTTCAGTCCACCACGTAGTGCACTGAAAACAAATCAGCCACCCCGGTTATTTGGACTCTTGTAGCAAAACAAGCGTCCATGTGACTTCACCCTCCCCTGCGCCCCGTCTCACCTGCCCCTGCCCCTTCCTCGCGCCACCCCCCCCCCACCCTGCCCCAAGCGATGCCCAAGATCCAGGGGGAACAAAATGCTGGGGGAAAACCCTAGGCCACGACTGTCCCGAAGGTGAAAGTCAAGTTGCCAAAATAAACTCCTTTTGTCTTTCTTCATTTTTCCGTGTTTAAATAATAATAATCTGAAAATGAAGTCATTGTGCTCACCGGTAGGCCTGCCAGTGTTGCCCAGCTGCCCCAGGCAGCTGTCCGGTGGGTCATTGTGGCCCATCTCCCTGGGCTCCTACTCCTGGGCTCAGCCCCCCCGGCTGGCATGGCCCACCATACCCCGCCCCCCTGACCCCACGTCTCACCAAAACGTATCCATCCAGTGTGCCACTCTCTCGGGGTGCATTTCTCTGCTCACGGAACGGGCCACCTCTCCCCAAGGCCTTGTCCCTCGTTGGTGGCTCCAACTCTGTAAGGCAGTCGCCTTTTAGAGAGACAGGAGCCATCAGAGACAGAATTCCCCACCCTTAAGGCATGGATGAGTCTCAAGCAGTAGAATCCGGGTCCTGGGTAGCAGACAGGCAGGGAGTCTTTTAACAGAGGAAGGGTCGTTGGAGCCCTCGAGTCTAGAAACGCACTCCCTCTGGCCGGCCCTGGCCCTCCTGCTCCTCGTCCCTCTTCCATGGCAGGCTGAACAGGTGTCCTTGCTCTCGGCCTCCACGGCCCACGGAGAGACTCTGCTGGCCACAAGGGACTGTCCTGGCCGGCTCCCACTGCCTTCTCTTCTCAGCAGTGACCTTCCTGGGGCAATCTGGAGGATCTTATTCTTTTTTTCCCTCCACCCCTGCAGGGAGTCCAGGGAGCCTGGTATACAGTAGGCACTCCATGGTGGTCACAGAGCCGAGAAAGGAACACCTGAACCCTGAATTCCAGTCTGTGTCCTTGGCGGTCACCTCTCTGTTTCTTCCCCCTCGCTCTCCCTTCCCTGGCCCCTGATGCTTCCAGGGAAGCGGGGAGAGGCAGGGCTGGGGGTGGGCGGTCAGACAGCCACATGGCTATGAGCCCACTCAGTTAACCTCTCTGGCTTCTGGCTCCTTGTTGGCCTGTTGGGAGTAACAGCATGTTACCTCTTACGGAGCAGGGGTCATCCAAGGAGGCGATGTGTGTAAAGTGCTCTGCAGAGCTCCTATTCGCAGTAGGAGCTTGGTGATGGAACGTTCTGCCGTGTTTACGATCTTAGAGGGCAACATTGCTAAGAATTACCTGAGCACGAGCCACGTGCTAAGCACCATGCTGAGAGCTTTCGTGGCGAGAGGCGGTGGGTGTGTTTGCTGTCCTCATTTCACAGGGCACAAAACTAAGCCTTGGTGAGTGACCAAGCGGGGCCCGAGTTCACGATTATCATCTCTCACATGCTGGGGATTCTTCCATGAAGCCTCTAAAGTCCTAGCTTGCTGGCCTGGGCTGGGAACGCAGACGCTCTCCCCGCCATCAGTGAGCACTGGGGAGGAAGGGGAGGGTCCTCGGCCCCCCCCCGCAGCCGCAGCCCAGGGCAATACAGGCACAGACACACATGCACACACAGGAACACACACAGCGCACGTGCGCGGATGCACTCACACACGCATAGACACCCACAGACACATATGTGCACACGCATGCACACCCGCACATGCACACCTGTGTACGTGGGAGGTGAAGGCCTTTACGGAAGCAGAGGCCTCTGCCGGCCTCTAGCACAGGCAAATGCTGACGCTCTCTGGGCAGCATGGGGGAGGGCTGCCGGCCTGGCTATCGGCTTCGGATTTCTGGCTGGGAAGAGAGAGGAGGGTCCCAGACGGGCAGATGGAGTCGACGTGGAGGGCTGGGATGTCCGGCCGCCTCTAGAGGGTGGAGGCCCGGCTGGCCGTGGGGCCACAGGGGTCACTGAGTTCTGCAAACAGGAGGCCCAGCCTAGACCTGCTTGACTGGAAACTGCTGACCTTGTATTGCTGGAACCAGGTGCTCACCTCTGACCTCTCTGGGGGAGGGAGAGCAAGCACCGGCTTAGAGGGCGAGCCTGACTCAGGGCAGGAAGGTAGCAGCCTGGGGAGGCCCCGATGCGCCTAGGGTTCCACGGCCTGACCTGCCGGTGCATCTGGAGGTGTGTTCCCTTCCCCCAATTCCCAAGAGCTTGCGCACCGAGCCCGCCGACCTCCTCCAGCAGGCGAAAAGACATAACGCTCCAGCCGGGGCTATCCAACAGAACTTTCTACAATGATGGAAGTGTTCTGCATCTCCACTGTCCGACGGGGTAGCCCGATGGAGTGACAGAACACAGGCAATGTGGCTGGTATGGCTGAAGAACTGAAATTTTCATTTCATTTCATTTCATTGAAATTTAAGTAGCCACGTAAGGTATCAGCAGGTGGGAGGGACGGAGGGCCCGAGTTCTGGGAGGGGGCAGAGCAGGGCTTGAGCCCAGCTTGTCTGCTTGATGGCCGTGACCCACTCGTGTTCATGGAAGTGCATCCCCCAGGACCCAACACCAGTGCGGGTGCTCAGGTCAGCACAGGGCCCTCTAGTCACCTGCCTGGACTTGAGTCTTGGGCTGCGGGGGTGCCTCAGTTTCCTCATGTGTAAAATTGGGGCAAGTGTGATGCACACTTGTAGTAAGCACCCTGAGTATTCGCAGCGGGTTAGTTATAAACAGAAGTCTCAAAAATTAAACCCATAGGCCCTGAAGACTGGGATTTTCCAACCATAACTCCCAGAGGCTAGCTCTTGGGGGACCTGAGCCGATGGCTCTAATGTCTTCAGCTCGGAAATGGGGTGCAGGGACTGGCCGGGTACATGTATGCAAGCCTAGCATTTAACAAGGATCCCTCCAAGCAAGGGGGCTCTGTTCATTCAGGGGCCCTACTTTCTTATTAGAGATAACATTCCTCCCAACTCTCAAAGCAAATCCTCAAGAAGTGGGAGAAAAATGTTAATGCTCTTTAATTAAAATTCCTTCCCAGGCCCGTCCATCTGGGCAGGCAGGCCCCTGACCGCTAAGAAACTTGCAGGTCTCAAAGAGCTGGTTCCTGGTAGGGCCTGGGAGGACCTGAAGAATCCTAGGGACTGAGTTTAGGATCTGGTTCAGGAAGAGTGTTTTGTACCCGCGCCAGGGACACGAGCCAGGGCTCCCCAGATTCACAATGCAATCTCCTGTCCTTCTGTGACACATGTCTCGGTGTCCTTAACGAACCAGCGCGTTGCTGTGCTCCATCTCTAGGCCCCCCAGACAACCTGCAGAGCAAGAATTTTTGTTACCAGTCTGCAGTCTCCAGAGGAGGACATTCGGGTGCAGAGTAACCTGTCCAAGCCGCAGACCTGCAGCCCTAGGGTTCACGCCCGGGTCTGCTGGACTTTGAGACAGGAGTTTTTCACCGCTCCAGGACGCCTGGGTCAACACAGCCTGAAGTTCCTCGGGGGCAGCGCCCGTGAGAGGCACTTGTCCAGACACAAGACACAGAGTCATACAAACCAAGACCTGTTGTTTCTTTTCCTTTCTGAAAGAAACACAGCAGACCCGTCTCATCCAAACGCACACCGTCCCTCCTCCATGGGTAAGACAATACTGCCTCCAGGAGTGTCTGTCACACTCACTGTCCTGGGTCTTCTTCAGGAGCGAATGTCGGCATGCATCCGTGGGCTCCTTCCTTTATCACCACATCTTGTTTGTGACAAACCAGTATTACCCAGACTGTCCTCCCCCCCACCCTCGATGAGTGAGTTTACTGAATTAGCTTTTGATGAGATACCAACTGAGTGATTTGAGAGTGCTATTTAAAAAGGAGCTTCAGGGGTGCCTGGGTGGCTCAGTCAGTTAAGCATCTGACTTCAGATCAGATCATGATCTCATGGTTCGTGGGTTCGGGCCCACGTCGGGCTCAGTGTTGATAGCTCAGAGCCTGGAGCCTGCTTTGGATTCTGTGTTTCCCTCTCTCTTTGCCCCTCCCCCGCTCGTGCTCTGTCTCTCTGTCTCTCTCTTTCAAGAATAAATAATAAACATTAAAACATATTTTTAAAAAAGGAGCTTCAGAAACCTCACTATTGTGGGGATGTTGTCAGGACATTGTCCCTTAATTCCACGAGACCCACTTTATTTGGAACCATAAGAGAAATTGCCTTCAGACCTCAAAGTCAGACAAGCCCATACATCTGGACAATCAACTTGTTTATGTCTTGTGGAATCTGAGCACCTTGAAGCTGACCATTTTCCTTCTTTGTTTTGGCCACTAGGAAGCTCAGGATTACATATGGAGCCCACTTCTGGCACGACAGCTCATGCCTCTTAGGGCTGTGCCCCGTTTCAGCTGAAACGTTCGTTTCCCCCTCTGACCATTTACCTACTTCATATTTTCTTTAAAAAAAATCACCTCAAATCCATTTGCAGCGAGAGCAAGGTAAAAATAAACAGCAATCTCTGAGTGATTGTCCGCGCCGTTTGCCCCATTCGGTTTGGGGTGTTTTGGGTCATTTCCCAAAGTCACTTCCACTCTCGATCTGAAAATCTCCATGTGGGAGAAATGCTTTGCCTCCCACGTGAAGACTGTAAAGAAAAGACTCACTTGGACATAGGGTGTTTTAGGACCTTGCTGGCAAATCATAGGCTTAGTTTATAGTCGAATCTGGTCTATAGGGTGTCGGGTTGGGCAGCACAAAGAGTCACGACACTGGGTCTATGGTCTTCACGCTGGTGCAGCCAACTGTGTAACGTGGGGGAGGTTGCTTCACCTCTCTGAGCTTTGTCCCGCTGATATGGGGAGGCAAACATGGCCCCAAGCCTGTGTACACAGCTTATGTGGGATTTCTATGAATTACCATGGAGGGTTTGGAAGGGCTGGAAAGGGAGACAAACCCTAGGCTGGCTTACCCAGCCTGTGACCTGGGGGTTTGGGTTGGACCCTGGGGTCGGACTTATGCCTCTGGGGGCAGGATCTGAGTGATAGAACCCAGACTTAACCAACAGCAGGTCACAGAATTTTGCGGTTCTGTTTCAGCCCAGACGGTTTACGGGCGCTTTTGCAGCCACCTAGGAGTATCTCTCACTCATCAGAGTTGTCATAATCCTTGACAAACACACGCGGTGCCCCAGTGGGAGCTCAGCCCCCGCCTCTTCTCCCCACCACCCCAGGTCCGGCAGGTAACAAAAGGCTAAACTTAGGATATTCCGTGTTAGTTTGGTTTAGAAAGCTAAAACCTACCATGTGAGAAAATCCCTAACCATGCCAGGCGGTGTTCTCCTTCCTGACAATCAGGGATATGTCAGGACGCATCTCTGTTTTCCCCAGGGCCTGCCAGGAAACCAGGAACAAAATACGAATTTCAACTACGATAACTTCATAGATCGCTGTAACCCGGGGTTTTATGTTTCTATTTCTTATGCCCCCCACCAGCCCTGACTTCTGACTCTTATTTATATTTTCCTGGTTTTCATTTGTTTTTCTAATTCATGTTCACACACACACGTCTGAGAAAGTGCATCGTCGTCGCGGGTAACCTCGTGCCCTTGCAGGTGGTATAATCGTGGAGGTCTCACTATGTGACTTGCTTTTTATCTAGCAGCATGTTCTGGAGCCCTGCCCTTGTGAAGGCAGAGGAGCTACGTCAGTGTCTTTAATGGAGTGTGTGATTTCATTGTACGGTTTTATCATAATTTATTAGGCCAGTCCCCTATCTGCGACATTTAGCTTGTGTCTCCTGCTTTTGCTGTTATAAATAACGCTGTCATATGGGGTGCCTGGGTGGCCCAGTCAGTTGAGCATCTGGCTTCGGCTCAGGTCGAGGTCGCTCAGTTGAGTTCGAGCCCTGCATGGAACTCATCCGAGCCCCGCTTCAGATCCTCTCTCTCCATCTGTGCCCCTCCTACCCACTCACATTCTTTCTCTCTCTCAAAAATAAATAAATATTAAAAAATATATCATGCTGTCACGGGGCGCCTGGGTGGCTCAGTTGCTTAGGTGTCTGACTTCGGCTCAGGTGGTGATCTCATGGTTTGTGAGTTTGAGCCCCGAGTGGGGCTCTGTGCTGACAGCTCAGAGCCTGCATCCTGCTTCTGATTCTGTGTCTCCCTCTCTCTCTGCTCCTCCCCCGCTCACACTCCGTCTCTGTCTCAAAAATAAATAAACATTAAAAAATATATGTATGATGCTGTCATAAGCAAGTGTGTATAGACCCCCCTGCATGCATGAAAAAGTGCTTCTGATCGGTATGTGTCACGAAATGGAGTAGTTAGGTCACGGTAGGCGAGATTTGAGATTTGAAAGTCATCTCGCCAAATCGCCTCCCAGTGTGGTCGTAGCTGTTTACACGCCCCACGCGCAGGGCATAAGATCGTCCGTTTCCACATCTGCTTCGTGCTTGGGGTCCCCACGCTTGTTAATTTCGGTGCATCTCACACGAGAGACACCGTATCGCATTGTGGTGCTCACCAGGTTGCTAGTGAGGAAGAGTCTCTTGTCAGATGTTCTCCTATTTTGCTCATTGTGGTTCATATTCTTGGTTCGTTTTTTGTTGGGTTGGTGGTCTTCTGTTATTGTTGTGGACTTACAGGCGTTATTCACATATTCTGGATATTAATTCTATATATAAACTAAATTCCCTTAGTCTTTTAACATTTTTAATAATTTATTGAACTTTGGTTATGGTGGTTTTTTTGGCACCCAGAAGTTTCAGGGTTTTTTTTTTTTTTAAGGTAGAGTTGACATAACATTATATTAGCTTCAGGTATACAATGTAAGTAAATATTGCAAGATGATCACCACGATAAATCTAGCTAACACCTGTCACCGTGTATATATAGTTACAATTTTTTTTTTCTCATGATGAGAACTTTCAAGATGTACTCTTGGAGCTTCTTTCATGTTTTTAAGTTTATTTATTTATTTTGAGAGAGGGAGAGGGAGGGGAGGGGGACAGAGCACGAGCAGGGCAGGGATAGAGAGAGAGGGTGAGAGAGAATCCAAAGTGGGCTCCGTGCTGTCAGCACAGAGCCTGACACAGGACTCAGTCCGCCAAACCGTGAGATCACGACCTGAGCTGGAATCAAGAGCCGACCAGGTAACTGACTGAGCCACCCAGGTGCCCCATGTTCTAGCTACTTCTAAATATGCAGTGCGGTATGATTAATTATAGCCACCGTGCTGTATGTTACATCCCCATGACTTATTTATTTTATAACTGGAAGTTTGTACCGTTAGACCCCCTTCACCCAGAAATTTCAACTTTGATGCAGTGAAATATGTCTGTTTTGTTTTTGTCTTTGTTTTGGTTTTGTTTGTTTTATTTAATTAATTAACTTTTTTTTTTGTGGCTTCTGGTTGGTATGCCTTCCTGCCAAAGGCTTCCCTGCTGCAAGAATGTGAACATATACTCCAATATTTTCTTCTATTGGTTTCGAAGCTTGGTTTTTCTTAACTCATTTGCATATCTGAATTTAATTTCATGAATGGGGGGTAGTGACATTTTCAAATATAGGTGGCTGCTTGCTCCAGTACCATTCACTGGTCCACCCGCTCCCTCAATGGTGCGAAAGCCCTTCCCTCAGGCACCCTGTTGGCTAATGGGCGTGGGCTTGTTCTGGCTCCTTGTTTGGTTCTATTGATTTATGTATCCATTCTACTAATCCTGCTCTCCTCCTCCAGGCCCTGACTTTCTAGACTGGATTACGGTGTTCAGGTTTTTATTTTTAAATTTATTAATTTTTTCTAATATGATATATATATATATATACACATACACACACACATACACACACACATATATACACACATGCATATATATATTTAATGTTTATTCATTTTGAGAGACAGAGAGAGACAGAGTGGGAGCAGGGGAGTGGCAGATACAGAGGGAGACACAGAATCCAAAGTAGGCTCCAGGCTCTGTGCTGACAGCTCAGAGCCTGAGATGGGGCTCAACCCCACGAACCGTGAGATCATGACCTGAGCTGAAGTCAGATGCTTAACTGACTGAACCTCCCAGGAGCTCCCAATGTATTTTTATATTGAAGTGAAAGTCACATAACATAAAATTCACCATTTAAAACATTTTAAGGTTGTACCATTCAGTGGCTCTTAGTACATTCATATAGTGTGTGGCCTTCATTACCATCTAATTCTACACCATTTTCATCACCCCAGAAAGAACGTCCTGTCCACTAGCAGCCACTCCCCGATTCCTCCCCTCCCCCAGTCCTTAGCAACCACTAATCTGCTTTCTGTCTCTATGGATTGGCGTATTCTGGACGTGTCATATAAATGTGATTACACCATATGTGGCCTTTTGTGTCTCCCTTCTGTCACTTAGAATCTTGTTTTCAAGGTTTATCTATGTTGTAACATGTATTGGTACTTCCTTCTTTTTTATGGCTGAATAATATTCCATTGTATGGACATACCACATTCTGTTTATCCGTTCATCAGTTGACAGACATTTGTATTATTTCCATTTTGGGCTGTTACAAATAATGCTACTATGAACATTTGTGTACATTCAGATTTGAACACATGTTGTCATTTCAGCTGGGTATGTACATGCACGTGGAATTTCTGGGCCATACGGTTTAACTTGAGGAGCCACCAAATTTTTTTCCACAGTGGCTGCACCATTTTGTATTCTCACCAATAACGTACAAATTTTCCAATTTCTCCACATCCTTGACAACACTTGCTATTGTCCACCTTTTTGATTAAAGTCATCCTAGTGGATATGAAATTATCTCATTACCGTTTTGAATTGCATTTCCTAATGACTAAGGATGTTGAGCCTATTTTTATGTACTTATTGGACATTTGTAGATATTCTTTGGGGGAATGTCTGTTCAAACTCTTTGCCCATTTTTATTTGCGTTGTCTTTTTTACTATTAAATTTGAAGAATTCTTGACATATGCTGGATGGTAGAACCTACCAGAAATATGATTTGCAAATACTTTTTCCTATTCTTTGGGTTGTCTTTTGCTTTCTTGATAGGGTCCTTTGATGCACCAAAGTATTAAGATTTATCTTTAAAAATTATTATGGGTGAGGGGGACCTGGGTGACTCAGTTGATTGAGCCCCTGACTCTTGATTTCAACTCAGGTCATGATCTCACAGTTTGTGGGATCAAGTCCCACATCAGGCTCCACTCTGTCAGTGTGGAGCTTGTTTGGGATTCTCTTTCTCTCTTGCTCTCTGCCCTTCCCCTGCTTGCATACTCTCTCTCTCTCTCTCTCAAAATAAATAAATAAACTTAAAAAATTATTATAGGTGATACCCAACCATTAAGGGATGTAGGAGGACAAAAAAAAATATTAAAGAATAAATAAAGAAAGAATGTCAGGTCATATAGGACAAGGGTTAAATAAGCAGTGTTTCAATAGTTTCTATAAAAGTTCAGAAGAAGGCAAGATCACCAGGGATGAGAAGAGCTGAGAAAACATCTGTAGAGGTACAGGGACTTGGGCAGGATTCAGGCTAATGCATTCTAGCAATTTGTTACTAATTCACCAGCCACACTTTGATGAGCATCTTCTCTAGGGCAGGTTTTGTGCATGAGGAGTGGCAGCACGCGGAAGGATGGGTGGGACCCTCACACTCCAGACCAGGAAGCACGGATGAGTGATCTGGGTTACACACACCTGCATGGATGGGCTGCAGTGGCTGGGGGAGCACCCAGGGTTGGGTGTGGCCTCGTGACAGAAGGGACACCTTGCCCAAGATCTGCAGGATCAGGAGCTGGTTGCTGAAGACAGAAGGAGGGCAAGTGCCAGGGCAGGAAAATAGCTCCAGCAAAGTGAGCCCTGTGTATAAAAGGCCTGGTGACAGAAAGAGTCTGCAATGTTCCAGTCAGAGCCTGGGCTGTGGAGGTGAGATCCGGAGCTTGGAAATGGGAAGGGATGGTCCACGAAAGGCCTGTCTGCCACACAAGGGGGACCAGACTTTGCTCTGTGGGCAGAGCCACCCGTTGAGAATTTTATAGCAGAAGAAAGATATGATCAGACATTTGCACTTTGTGAGGGTCACACAGAGTAACACATAGAGGGAAGGGGGTCAGCCTGGGGCCCAGGGGCCATTGGGGTGCTAGGGGCAGCCTCAGGTCAGAAAAGGGGTGTTGGCTGGACAGATGTGCTTGTACATACTTCTTTCATTATTTTTCTGTTAATACTGGAGGGCTCCATGATGGTTTCTGAGAACAGAAAATATCAACTAGCAAGGAGAGCATGAGAGACTGTCAAGGTACAGAGAAAGCTACCTAGAGAAATTATTGTTCACACCCTGTGGCCCATGAGCACACACACACACGCACACACCTCTCTGCAACGAAATATCCTACGTGCTTGTTTGAAACTCAGTCCAATTCCTTAAATCAAACCCATGTTGGCAGACATTTTGTTTTGAATGTTTTACAATTACAGCTCAAAGTAGGGATAGGTGGCTGAAAATGAACCAGAACTAAAAAGAAAAATGGTCACCTAAATCCGACGAGGACACTTCCTTGTATGTGTATAAAGGGTCGAAAAGCCCATGCTTTTTTGGGGGAGGGGGGAAGCTGGTAATGTGTGTTCAACCAGTGGATCAGGGAATAATTGCCTTGATGATGTAAGAATAAGGAGGGAACTCACCATCATGGAACATTCCAGATCTATGTGGGAACAAGGCGCTCTGCAAGAGTCACTTCAGCCTTGCTCCTTGTCCAGCACACATCCCTCCCAGCTGGGTGCTCATCCCCTGGGAGGCCCAGCAGTCTGCACCGGTCACAGGCCCATCTTGGGCAGGGCTCAGGCCTCTGGACCCGCCATGGGTCAGCACCTGGATATGCCCATGTCTCCACGCCTCCAGCAAGGGTGCCAAGCATGAGATCTGGAGCCCCTCAAGCCAGAGATGAAACACTGGCTGTGCCATTACCACCGGGAGACCCTGGGCAACTCTCTCACTCTCCACCCATTCATTTATTCATTCATTCATTCATTCACAGAGATCTCTGTGCTGGGCCCAGAGATGAGTAGGACCCAGGCCAGGGACACTGTACACAGTTAAACAGGAACCTCTGGGTGGTTCCTGGAGGACGGATTCTGTGTGGTGGCCCTGACCCTTACTCTGCCCTCAGGGAGTTCACAGTCAGGGACAGTAGGGGGTAGTGACACGAAGGGATGCCTGCAACACACAATCAGCGCTGTGCACAGACGAACACTGGTCTCATGGGAGTTGCTCCAATAGCTAAAGCCCATCAGGGGAGGCTTCCCGGAGGAGGTGATGATGTGGGAATGCGGGGAGGGCCAACAGAGTGAAGGGAAACCTTAAGAAGCACAGGGCTAGAGACAAGTGGGTGGAAAGACTGTGAACATTTCAGTGTGGCAGAAACGTGGGGTGTGGGTGGAGGCAGGACCCAAGGGAAGGGGCTTGGACCCACCCCGAGGGCAGCAAGGAAACACTGGAGGACTTTTACCAAGTAGGTGGCACTCTTTGCCTCTATTCCCTTATGGGTAAAATGGACACAGAGATCCCTGCCTTTCTGGTGGGATGCAGCTCTCACATGTTGGGTCCTCAGCAACGAAGCAGTCATCGTGTCTGCCCTCCCGGCCAGGGCAAGGGTGTGGCGCTGTACTGGCCGGGCCTGGTTGGCACAGCTTGCCACACTCCTGCCCCAGAGCCCTCTGTGGTGGGGTCAGGTGGTGAAACCAGATCCCAGCCCAGAGAAGCAGGATGACGTGCCTCTCTGCCACCCTCCCCCAGACACAGGCTGTGCCTCTGACACCTGGCTCACCTCCCCTGGCACCCGGCCTTTGAGACAGGGCCAAAGTAGCCGGGCAGGGCCAGGCCAAGGGCATGGAGGGTGGCTGGGCTTGCACGGGCTGGGCTTCCTGGGGCTGGCATCCACCAGTGGGAGAGGAACCAGAGAGCCCTAGGGGCGCCGTGGTACCTGTCTGGCTGCTTCTGCTTTCCGCGGGCACAGACACTCCTGCCCTTGTCCCCATCTCCATCCTGCCTGGCCCAGGCTCAGCTGCCAGGACCCCCAGCCTCACTGTCCCCCCAGCATCGCCTGCCCCAGCTGCTTGGTTTAGCCAAATTACACTTTAAACATTTGAATATCGACCCCTTTTCTGATTGCACAAATCGTACGCGCTCATTTTAGAAACCTTGGGAAATACTGAGAAGAGAAGGAAACAAAAATGATCAGCCAGGGACAAGCTTTGTCGAATTAACATTCATTCCAGATCTTTCCACACCTGTGTGGGTAGACACACACACACACACACGCACGCACACACACATTTGGGATCACAACGCACATACAATTTTGCATTTTGCTTTTCTCATGGATTATTTTATCCTGCGAGGTTTCTTTTTTATTTGTTTACTTATTTATTTTTAATGTGTATTTATTTTTGAGAGACAGCCAGAATGCAAGCTGGGGAGGGGCAGAGAGAGGGAGACACAGAATCTGAAGCAGGCTCCAGGCTCTGAGCTGTCAGCTCAGAGCCCGAAGAGGGGCTTGAACTCATGAACCTCCAGATCATGACCTGAGCCGAAGTCGGATGCTTGACTGACTGAGCCACCCAGGGGCCCCTATCATGAACGTTTTCGTCAGTCTTGAAGATGACTGAAAAGCATGTCAGTGTTTCATTATGGAAAGGTTCAAGTACACCTGCAGGTGGAAAGGACCACAGAAGGAACCCATGCACCTACCACCAGCTTCAACCAGCAGCCCCCGTCTCGACCCAGGACGGGCGGGGAGGGGCCAGGGAAGTAATCGCCCACCTCTCTGTTCCCCCTTCCACAGTTCTATGGGGCTCCTGACTGGCCAGGCCCCCCTGAAGCCAGGGGGCTCGGGGACGGTGGCCACAGACCCCAGCGGTCACTGACCCAGAGGTCAGCCTCTTCAGCCTCCTGGAGCAAAGAGCAGGGTAGAAGGTGGAGATGGGGCCAGGGGTGGGGACGCAAATGGAGGGAACCCAGGCCAGGAGGGACCGATGCAAAGCAGTACAGCTGGAAGCGGACTGTCCTGGGGAGAACTGGCAGGGAGAAGGGGCCCGGGGACTACATCTTCTCAGACACCTACCGGCATTACTGTAATAAACAACAATGAAATGAGATCGCCCCACAACCTAGTTCTCTTTAACCGAGAGACTGGCCCCGTTTGGGTAATGTTACAGCTCACCAGAACTTGGAGAGGGGAAATCTCACGTTCTGGGTCATTCTTATGAATGTCAGGTCGGGGAGGTGCCCTTCTCTGGTAATCCCCCAAGTCCGGGTGCCTCACGGCAGTTCAGCAAATGTTCACTGATCTGATTCAAATTGAGTTCACCTGTGGCACCCCAGATGACCCTGGACCTGTCCCTGTTTGGGCAATTAAAATGTGCCCGTGTGCTCAAACCCTTCTTAAATGCACGTGGACATTCTTCCGGAAAGCTTCCCCCCAGTATATCTTTCCTCCTTAGCTAGCTCGATCTATTCTATATCTACTCTCCAGCACAAGGCCTGCCACCCCCTCCCGCAATGATGCCCTGGTTGGTGGCGGACGGGGAGGGAAATGAACCCTAAGTTGTCTGGCCCCAGGCTGGCAGGACAATGAGGACAAGATTTCCGAGGCGAGCCTGTCGTTCTTAGGTGAGGAGAGAAAGAGCAGGGCAGGGAGCAGAGAGCCCTTGGGACACGCCTCGGGAACACTCAGGTGAGCTCTGAGACGATGGTGACACACGACCTGTGGCCTGTCACGACGGGGAGCCCACCCGCTGGGGGATGGATGCCTGTGACCAGGTGGAGGACAGACCTGGGGGAGGCATCTGGGGGAAAACACCCAGCCGTTAATGCAGACACGGAAACATTCTGGAACGGCATCCACAGTTGGCTGCTTTGGGGCCAGCCCCTTATGGTGAGTGTCTTTCCAGCTGATTAAAAGTATTTAGCCTTCCCATTTTGTGTTAGGATCTATCTGCATTCCACTTCCCCCCAATTCCTCTGCAAGAGAGAGAGAAAGAGACGCAGAGGGAGGGAAGGAGAGAGAAAGGCTGAGAGAGAGCGAGAAACCTTAAAGTCTGCCTCAGGACCTTGACTCGACCATTAAGGCAGCTCAGGGTCACAGTTGAACAGAGGCCAGGAGACCAAGGGCCGAGCTTTCCAGAGGCTACAGTCCTGGCGGGAAAGATACAGGCATTTGTGATTTCACCTTCCTGGTGGCCGGGTGCCCTGACTGCGAGATTCAGTAACCCCCAGCACAGGGCGACTGTGCCCCCTTCCCACCAGGCAAGGCTAGAAGCCTCTGCGGAGAGGTCCCGAGGTCCTGCTCCCCGGGCTAAGTCTGCGCTGATGGGGAGGGTGTGCCTGCGTGTCTCATGTTCAAAGGTCCTCTGTTCTCACCCACTGTTGCATGGGCTCCTCCAGGCTGCTGCCCGATTCAGGGAAAAGGAGGCCCCCGGGAAGGTGAGCTGCCCAGGGCACCTGGGCGTCTGCACCAGGACCTGGGAACGTTCCCGACCCCTCGTTTGCAGGCTGAGGACCACCAGCCTCGTCCCCCATCCTCAACCACCTGGAGAGGTTAGAGCTTCGTTCTGCAGACGAATGGGTGAGCCTCGCACCTGGGATGTCCCTACGCAGCCCCATTCCGTGGGGGTAATCTGGGCACACATTTGCCCAGCACCTCATTCCACACTCTGCGACTATAAACTTGCTCAACCCCTCTCCTGCCTACTGGGCAGCTGCTATAAACTTCTTGTTACAGGTGAGGAAACTGAGGTCCACGGGTAAGTGGAGCAGATTCAGGCCTGGGCATCCTCACTCCACAGCCTCCGCTTCTGGTCAGCGGCCTGGCGAGGACACCAGCACATACAGGGGCCACGCAGGGGTCACCGATGGGAACGTGGGAGCCACAACGGACGAGGAGCCCCAGAGCTGGGTGCCAGCTTGGCTGAGGGTTCCCTAGGGTTGCTGCTGTTTAGGGATGTCTCAGCTGCCTCTTTGGGACAGAATTCTGGCAGGGAGCGGCCCCAGACGGAGGCTGTGACCTTAGTGGATCTTTCCCAGGACTGTGGGTGGTGGGGACTCACAGGACCGACCTAGCTTGGGGCTCTCCTTGACTTTCCCCCTTTTGTCCTTTGGCCTCCTCTTTCAAAAGATTTGCATTAAAGGGTCCCCCACCCACCCACTCACCCCACACATGCACCCTAATGCTGACACTACTCAAATCATCATCAGGCCTGGGGACAAACGTGATCCCGAGAAATCCACACCTGTCCTTGAACACTGGACACGAGTGACCCAAATCGCCCCTGGCCCGCACCGTGTCGCCACACTTCCGGGCGACAGAAGTGTCCGGGTGCTGCCGGGCTCCAGCTTTGCGGTCCCAGAGCTAGGCAAGGCCACCGTCCCAGGAGGGTTTGCAGCCTGGGTTCTCTCCTCCCAGCCTGGGACCCCAGTCCAAGCTGACTCTGCCGCTTTCCCCTGGGTTAGCCCTGAGAGCCTCAGGGCCTTCATCTTGGAAGTGGAAAGAGAACGTCTCCCTTGCTGGCTGCGGTTGACTGTACCGGCTTGTGTCTATGAAACTGCCTGGCACAGGCCTGACCTCAAGAGGCTGCGGTCTGTGTGTTTTAGCTGCATTTCTGTACCAGCAAAGGACCCCAGGCCTTTCCAGCTCTGAAATGCCAGACTAAAGCTGCCTCCCAGACCCCACGGATCTGGCTTCTCCCAGACCCCCAGCTCCCTGGCCTGGTCAGTAGGAACTCTCTCCAGCCTCACCCAGCAGCGACCTATTGATTTTTTTCAATTGTTTAAAAGATTATGTATGTATTACATAAGCATGCTTTCTATGTAAGAAAATTAAACCCTATTGGGGGGCATACAAAATATAGAGTAAAAATGCCTTTTTCTCCTCCCTCTACTTCTTCACCTTGATCAATCCCCTTCCAGAGATAAGCATTGTCCGGAGTTAAGTGTGGATCCTTCCAGATGGCTTCTATCAATTCGCATACACACACACACACACACACACACACACACTAATGACCAATTAACATCTTTCTCAGGGTGTATACGCCATAATTTATCAATTCCCTTGTTTATGGACATTTAGGTTATTTTTAAAAAATTTTTTTAATGTTTATTTATTTTTTGAGAGAGAGAGAGAGAGACAGAATGTGAGTGGGGGAGGGGCAGAGAGAGAGAGGGAGACACAGAATCCGAAGCAGGCTCCAGGTTCTGAACTGTCAGCACAGAGCCTGATGCGGGGCTCGAACCCTTGGACACAAGATCATAACCTGAGCTGAAGTTGATGCTTAGCCAACTGAGCCACCCAGGCACCCCTTAAAGATATTTTTAAAAAGGAAATAATATAAGTCAGTCATGAATCCAATACCAAGATCGATAGTAAGTACAATTTTAACCATATTTGCTTCAGAGCTCTTTTTTAATAGAGGAAATGGAATGTGATGTAGAAAGCTAATCCTTCCCCATAGTTTTCCTCTCTCCCACTATCCAGCAGTTGCTGTGGGCCCCTCTGAGCATGTTTGTATGTAGACCACAGACACTAGGCTAAATCCCACGGTCAGGGACTTCTCCCTCCTTCTTGAGATACTTTCCTTGCTCCGGGACACCTAGTTTCCTCCCTCTGCACAGGCCACTCCTTCACAACGTCCTTCAGTCATTACCCCCTCATCTTCCTGTCTGCTTGAGGTGGCAGGGCCCAGGGCTCTGTCCTTCTCATCTCTGCTTACACCCTCTCCATGACCTTCCATCCTCTGGGTTTTAATACTATTTCTATACTGACTGACATCCGCATCAATACCTGTAGCCCAAGACCTCCACCTAATTCTATGTCCATATACCCAACTACCTATTGGAGGTACTCTTTGGGATGATTGTTGAGTGTCTCCATCAAGGGACCAGAAGCAAACTCATGAACTCCCCCCACCATTCCTCCCAAATACCCCCATCTCAGTAGATGGGTATTCCACTCTTCTAGTGCCTAAGCCCCAAACCTGGGCCTCATTCTTGATTCCTCTCTCTCACAGACTGGACGCCAACACCAATGAGCATATCTTGCTGGCTCAAAATACACCCAGGATCTGACCACTTCTGGCCACCTACCTCCACTGCCACCATCCTGGTTCCATCATACCCATCTCCATCTGCCATCCTGTAAAAGCACTCGTCATTCACTCATTGTTTGTGTCTCCCGACAAGAAGGCAAGGATATTATTCATTGCGTTTATTCCTGCACCATCTGCCTAGAGGACAGTGCTGACATGTAATAGGTATTCAACAAACATTTGTTGGATGAATGAATATTTTAATCATCAGTTTATTTCTGTACTCCATTGTGATTCATTGAATGACTTGACTGTTCCTGATGAATACTTTAATATTTTATTTTATTTATTTAAAAAATTTTTAATGTTTATTCTTGAGAGAGAGAGAGAGAGAGAGAGAGAGTGCACAAGTGGAAAAGAGGCAGAGAGAGAGAGAGAGAGACAGAATCCAAAGCAGGCTCCAGGCTCTAAGCTCTCAGCACAGAGCCCAGTGTGGGACTCGAACCCATGAATGGTGAGACCATGACCGGAGCTGAAGTCAGACAGTTAACCGACTGAGCCACCCAGGCGCCTCTCAATATTTTAGTTACTTATCTTTTTGAAAGAGAGAGAGAGAGAGAGAGAGAGAGAGAGAGAGAGAGAGAAGGGAGGGGCAGAGGGAGAGGGAGAGAGAGTATCTTTTTTAAAAATTTTATTTGAGAGAGAGAGAGTGTGTGTGTGGTGGGGGGGTGGAGAGGGACAGAGGGAGGGGAGAGAGAGAGAGACAGAGACAGAGAGAGAGAGAGACAGAGAGAGAAAATCTCAAGTAGGCTCCACACTCTACTCAGAGCCAGAAACTCAATCCCATGACCCTGGGATCATGAACTGAGCTGAAATCAAGAGTCATATGCTCAACCAATGGAGCCACCCAGGTGCCCCTAGCTACTTACTTTTCATATGTTTTGATAAATGGTGTTTCACATATCTTCTGATTATTGTTCTTTTTCAAAATTGGCTTTATCGTCCTCATTCATTTCCAATTCAGATGAACTTTAAAAGAGTAATCTTGTCAAACCTCATTAAAAATCCTGTTGATGTTTTGACTAGAATTACATTTATAAACACATAGATTGATTTGGGAAGAGACAATGTCTTTACCCATTGGGATCTTCCTATCCTACAACATTGAAGTTTCCATTTATTCAGGTCTTTCAATGTTCTTCTATGTGGTTTTAGACTTTTACTTATATCAATCTTGCCCATTCCTTGCATTTCTGGGAAAAATTCTATTAGTCATGATGCATTTTTGGTCCAGGATCCAATTCAAGATGAGCCATTGTATTTAGTTGTTCTGTCTCCACAGTCTCCTTCCATCTGAGATAGGTCTTCCACCTTTCTCTGCCTCCCTTGCCTTGAGAGTTTTAAAGAATATGGCTCATCCCGTAGGATGACCTCCCCCTCGGTTCACACACTGTTTGCACATGTCCACACCCCGGCCTGCAGCCTTGGTGTTCAGGAATGAGAGACGCGCCGGGCGACTTCTCAGGGTCTCACACCAGGAAGCACGCATGTCGACCCACCTGGCTCCTAGAGATGTCAGCCTTCATCATCTGGTCAAGCTGGTGTCTGCCGGGTTTCTCCACAATAACGTCAACGTTGTTGCTCTGTATTTGACTAGCATGTTGTTGGGAGACAGTCCAGTATCATGCCAATATACTGTTCTTCGTCATACTTCTACCAGCCAGCCTTCTGATCCATTTATGGCTCCTCCCCGTATCAGCTATCACTATGGTGACTGCCAGGTGGCGATTATTTCTATCAGCCCCCCCCCCACTTCCATTAATTGCATTTTCTTGCAAGGAAGACCTCTCCCCATTCCAATGTACTCATGTATGTGTTTATTGACTTGTATCAACATGGCGTCATGGTTTCCATTGTCGTTTGTAGGTTGTGTTCTGAAGGTGGTATTCTGTATGCTGGGTGTGCTCATTGCCACCAGGGGGTCACTGCTTCTCAGGTCTCTTGGTGAACATACGCCTACATCAATATGCCCATACGCATATATCTACAACTATTTCTACATCTATCTGGTAAATGGACTTATAAGCCTGGGAGTTCACATCGTACTTCCAATGCCATGCCAACTCCTCAGGGTTCTTTCCATCCTTCCCTGTTCCCACGTTTGTAACTCAGAGATATGGTTCCCATATCCTCAATATATTTACTTACGTGCTCAATCCATTAACTATTTGCTCAGTGTAAGTAATCTTCTGTCCACTCCAGCCACCTCCACAACCTGCCACCCCTGCCCTAGTTCCTTGGAGCCTGGAGAACACAGGTGTCCACACCTCTGCAAGGTACCCCTTCCACCCCACCCCCCGCCACCCTGCTCCCTCAGATGCAGACACTCCAGGCTTGAAGGGGAACCAATGGGTAGATGGAAATGACAGAATTATTTGAAAGAAGACCCTTGCTTTTAAAGCAATCTGAGGTTGCGTTTTCTGTTACAGGATAAGCTGTCATACCTGATGCTATTTGGATTAGTAATTGGACCAATTTGAAAAAGCTCAAGTAGGGATCCATAAAACATGTTTCGAAAACCACATGCATGAATGTTTTCCTTAAACTTTTAATTTAACTTTCAAACCGCAGACATGTCTTTATTTTCCAATATTTTGATGTAGGGCTAAGGCCTTTCTTCGATGTGGGTTATCTTTCACACGTAAACCACATGGAGAAGACATTGTCTACAATTTCCGGTGTCAACGTCCTTGGAGTGATCTTTAAAGGTGTTTGCAAAGCTCTTTGAATGCAAAATCATTCTAGATTAGTGAAATTCCCCTAACCCAGATTTGTAAAACTCTCTTGCATTTACTCTCTTTGTAAAACCAGTTGGTTTCAGTGACTTGCATTTAATGTGCCTTTCCATGACATTTAATGTAATTTTTTATAGCAATAATACTTTCTTTCCACACCTTATTTCATTGATCTAGGGGCACCTGGCTGGCTTGTTGGTTTGATCTCATTGATCTATACACTATTTACTTAAATTATATACACTTACAATAATAAATATAATTAGTGCAAACAAGTTTGGAGCCAGATACAACTGATTGGCATGCATACAACTCAGCTGATAAGAGCAGAAGTACATGAAGTTCTAGAACACTCCAGGATACTTTAAAAAAAAATTTTTTTTAACGTTTATTTTTTTTTTAAATTTTTTTTTCAACGTTTTTTATTTATTTTTGGGACAGAGAGAGACAGAGCATGAACGGGGGAGGGGCAGAGAGAGAGGGAGACACAGAATCGGAAACAGGCTCCAGGCTCTGAGCCATCAGCCCAGAGCCCGACGCGGGGCTCGAACTCACGGACCGCGAGATCGTAACCTGGCTGAAGTCGGACGCTTAACCGACTGCGCCACCCAGGCGCCCCATTTAACGTTTATTTTTGAGACAGAGAGAGACAGGGCATGAACGGGGGAGGGTCAGAGAGAGGGAGACACAGAATCTGAAACAGGCTCCAGGCTCTGAGCTCTCAGCACAGAGCCCAACGCGGGGCTCGAACTCACGGACCGTGAGATCATGACCTGAGCCGAAGTTGGCCGCTTAACCGACTGAGCCACCCAGGCGCCCCAGGATACTTTTTTTTAATAAGGGTCACAAAGCAAATATTTTGTCCTTTGTGGGTCATGTGGTCTCTATAACAATTTGTTAACTCTGCCACTGTAGTGAGAAAGTAGCCACAGCCAATATGTACATAGCTGAGCATGACTGTGTTTCAAGAAAACTTTATTGGCCAAAATAGGCGGCGGGCCAAATTTGATCTTCAGGCCACAGTTTGCTGACTCCAAGGGGGTACCTGATTAGTTACATGCATTCCGTGGGCCATGGGCATCCATCAGGATGTACTGGGGGAAATGGAGTGCAGTGGTTACTTGAGTGGACCTAAGAGACCTCTTACTGCCTTGCATCAGAAAGCATCCTTACAGACACTACCTGACTCAGCTTCCCCAGTTGCCCATCATGCAGACCTTTCTACTTCCAAGCTAGAGTTCACTCCTTGGCATTTTCCTGAGGACAAGGCATGTTTTATTGTATTTTAAGAAAACCTTTTATTATGGAAAATTTAAAAATATAGAAATGTAAAGTAGAATAATAATAAACCTGATGTAGCCATCACTCCACTGCAACAATTTTTTAAGCTTATTTATTTATTTTGAGAGAGAGAGAGAGAGCAAGTGGGGAAGGGACAGAGAGAAAGGGGGAGAGAGAAAATCCCAGGCAGGCTCCACACTGTCGGTGCAGAGCCCGATGCAGGGCTTGAACTCACAAACCATGACATCATGACCTGAGCCAAAGTGGGACACTTCAGTGACTGAGCCACACCCCCCAACTGTGGCAATTATTAACACATGGCCAGTTTTCATCTGTAGGCAAAGAGGAGCCTTTTTCGCTTCCCTGAAAGCCTCTGCTAACTCAGGAGTATTGTCTGGGGAGGACAGCCAGCAGAGTCACACTTGGGGATCCCTGTGTGGGGGTAAAGGGGGCAGGAGACTTGGTAGCTAAGAGAAACTGCCCCCAAAGACCTCGGGTGTCCAAAGCTGGGGAGATCTCCCTGTGCAAGATGGGTGTTGTCTGCCTTTCAAGGACTCTCTTACTGAGGAGCTCAGAAGCTAAACTTTCAGGTGAATACTTAAGACCTTCCACCAACGTCCCTTCCCCAAATTCATTCTTTCTTTCTTTCTTTCTTTCTTTCTTTCTTTCTTTCTCTCTCTGCAAATATAATAACACAAGTGTGCACCATGGCCCTTCAAGCAGATTTTTGAAGAGACTGCACAGCACAGCGGCCAAGGGTGGCTCCAGAGTTAGACCACCTGCTCCTGGATCCAGTCCTCCCACTGCCAAATGTGGGGACATCTCTTCTCCTTCCTGTGCCCCTGTTTCATGCCTCTTAGGATTTTTGAGAGCATTAAAAGGGCTAGATAATGAGTGCAAAGCACTAAAAACAGGTGTTGGTACCTATTAAATAACATTATTAAGATGAGATGATGATACAGAAAGACGATGCTAGAAGCTAGTAGTAAAAATACCTGGGTCTTACTACAATACTAACTACTGCCTGTAGAGAGTGGGCTATGGTGGGGATGAGGTCGGGCTCCTGGCCACACTCTTAACTAGTTTTGTGACCATGAGTTAGTCACTGTCCCTTTCAGGGCCTCCAAGTTCACATCTATAATAGAAGGTACTCGAGCAATCTATCCCTTTTGTATTACTTTGGTCTGAAACCTGGAGTCTGTTCCCAACTCACCGTGGGCCTCCTTAAGCCCTGGGGCTTATTTTTAATTAACCAACCATCAGGAATGCAAAAGCTTAGAGGTCAGATGTCTGAGGCCACCAGCCTGGTGCCTCCTCCTTCCACTCACTCCCTCTCCAGTCAGGTCTCAGACTCAATAGCCGCAGGCCATCCTCTGGCCCAGCTCACTTAGGTGAGGTGGCTGCCCCTGGAGTTCAGGAGACTGTGGGCTGGACAGTTCCCAAAGCCCTTGCCAGGCCCGGAATTGCCACCTGCAGCTAAGAGGAACGGGTGGGGCACCCCATCCAGGAAGCCAGCCCCTTTCCCCAGGGTGTCCTCCCTAACTCTAGATTCGAGACTCTAGAACCACTTGGTCACCTGAGGCTACAGGTGCTCCAGAATCCAGAAGGTAGTCTGCAGTCTAGTCCTAAATAAACAAGGGTCTCTTCTGAGACCTCTACTGATGGACCCCTCTCTCTTGGGGTATGCTTGACTTCAGCTTTCAACCTCACCAAGTAAGAAGGTGGTGCCGACCGTGTGGCAAGTGCCTGGCTAAATGGGTCGAATGGGGAAGAAGGGTCACATGCCAGTAATAAGAGAGCTGAACTTTAGTCTGCTCTGTCACCAGCTAGGGGCCTGAGCCAGTGGATCTGTGGGCCCACTATCCTGGAGGGGGTTGCATCCCTGAGCCCCATGCCAGCTCTCCTGGTGAGTCTAGGATGTGCAGGAGAATGAGGAGCAGAGACCAGAGTGTCCCGAATAGTAAAGCAGGCTCTCACCCACCCATCCACAGTGTGTCCCTGACACTCCATTACCCACCCACAACCTCTGGCGTGGCTTTCAGATGTTCTCTCGGCACACGTCCGCTTTCAAGACCTCAAGCTTTGCATTAGGGAGATGGTTGGGCAAAACTCACTCTTGGGCTGTATAGGTGACCACGGGTGACAGGGAAGCAACAGAGGCCCAGGGAACAGAGCTTCTCTCTGCGTCGTCCAGGTCATGGGAGTGACTGTGGGGTGAGGCTCAGCTCTCCCTGCACGGAGGGTCAGCCTCACCATGGGACCCTGGTCTCAGGTCCGCTGAAAGTGGGAGGATGTCCCTGATTAAGTATCCAAACACACGTTTATGGGTCTGGCTTGGACATCCTCTGGACACACATATTCCCCAAGAAGTTCCTGAGGTGGGCTTTCCTCACGTCACCGCTGGTCACTCCAGCTACCAGGTCTCAACGTTTAGAAAGCTCAGTCATCAGTGGCAGCTTGCTGGGCGCCCGGTGATCTCTCTCTCTGTCTCTGTCTCTCCTAATGTCTTTGCCATGACACCTGCATGGTTGTCCCGTTTCACCTTTATGCCTGCGTTCTCCAGCCAGTGAGCATCAGCCTCTCAAGCAAACTCCATCCTTGCAGCTTGACATTCTAGGCTATACACTGGCTCTTTTCCTCGCCTCCCTCCTTCCGCCCAGAGATACGTTATCCAGTTATTATAAGAGTTGGAGGCCCTCAGATTTCAATCCCACTGCATGACTGTGGTCTTTCTAAGCCTCAGTTTCTTTTTTAAAAAATGGTTACTTATTTATTTTGAGAGAGAGAGAGAGAGAGAGAGAGAGAGAATCCCAAGCAGGCTCTGCACTGTGAGCGCACAGCTGGAAACGGGGCTCAGTCTCACGGACCGTGAGATAATGACTTGGGCTGAAATCAAGAACTGAATGCTTAACTGACTGAGTCACCTAGGAGCCCCTAAGCCTCAGTTTCTGTGTCCGTAAAATGGGAATATTGGCAGTGTCTCTCTTACTGGGCTATTACGATAAGCAAAAGAGATGATGCATTCAAAGTGATTTGCACAATGCCTGACTCCAGGCCTTTTGTTTATGTGCCTTCTCTTGCACCCATCGGAGTAGTGAGCTCAATAGAACAGCTTAAATTATGCTTCTGGTAGCCTATATTTGTGGAATGATCTATTTCTTAAGTTACACATTAATTCAAGGCTTCATTAAGTAGCTCAATGCCTTGGGCAACAGATTACTTATAAATAGCATAATATTTAGTGGCTCCTTAGTTGTGCAGTCAGACATTATTAATGGGCCATGACTTCGAATCGGGTTGAAGTGTAAACACACGTGCACATCCACTCGTGTCGCCACGTGCACACACACGTGTACGCACTGAGTGACCGAGGAAGACACTCCCGAAGCTGCTGGCATGAGTTTATCTTACCGTTGGCTTTGGAAAAAGAAGATCAGCCTGGAAGAGAAAGAGACCAATCCCTTTTTGCATCAAAGAACGGGAAGAACATATTCCAAATGTTGATTAGCGGGCTCCTCGTTGCTTATGCCTAATTATTGCCAAAGCATTGTTTCAAGTTTACTCTTTTTACAAATGTTATTAGTCCCAGGGATAATTTTCTGAGTCTTTCACTTGGCAGAGGAATTACTAAATTTCTCATAGCCTATTTATTTATTTATTTTTAAAATTTCTTTTAGATAGAGAGCATGAGCAGGGGAGAGGGGCAAAGGAGAGAGAGAGAGGAGGGAGGAGAGAGAGAGAGAGAGAGAGAGAGAGAGAGAGAGAACCTCAAGCAAGTTCACTGTCAGCATAAGGCCTGACACGGGGTTTCATCCCGTGACCCTGGGATCATGACCTGAGCTGAAATCATGAGTCGCTCAACCGACTGAGCCACCCAAGCATTGCATTCCATGGCTAATTTAATCATTTGGGTAATTTAGGTAAAAAGGAGATCACAGTGATTTAGAACATTCATCTGGGGTAACTCAAGGCTTCCTGTATTTTGGTGTGTGTGCGTGTGTGTGTGTGCGTTTTGCCAGGGACAGGCTCCTGGAGGTCAGGGTTGGTTGAAGAACATATCAAAGAGAGACTTGTGAATACCTGACATTGTGGAACAGCCTGGAGCAGATCAAGGGCTTTGAAGGTGGTCCAGGTGTTCCAAATGTATCTTGGCTACAGCCACCTCCATTACACATTTTTGGTTTTTGGCTTGTTTTGTTTTTTCACTAAAAATTCGGGGTGCCTGGGTGGCTCAGTCTGTTAAGCCTCCGACTTCAGCCCAGGTCATGATCTCACGGTTCGTGAGTTGGAGCCCTGCGTCGGGCTCTGTGCGGACAGCTCAGAGCCTGGAGCCTGCTTCGGATTCTGTGTCTCCCTCTCTCTCTGCCCCTCCCTAGCTCACACTCCCTCTCTCTCTCTTTCTCTCTGTCAGAAATAAATACACTTTGAAAAAAAAATAAAAAATAAAAATGGAGGGCTCCATCCTGCTAAGTTTTCCCGGAATGATGAGAGATGTGGTTATTCCTGGTCTTTCAGCTCTGGGCAACTCCCTGAACCCAAAGACCTTGTCCTCATCCCCCTGCTCCTTACCCACCAACATTGTGGGGAGGCTCGGGCTCTGACCGCCTGTCAGAGAGCCAAGCAGACCGGCCCACCCACAAACCATTCACTTGCTTCTGGGTGCAGAGTCTACTCGCAGCTCCCCTAAGATCTGGACAGATCCTCTGGCCAGCGGGTATCGTTGTTTGGCCTCCTGTAGAGCACAGGATTTGGGATGTCATCACAGAAAACACCAGATTTTTGATCCCTGTTCCATCGATTATCACCTTCTCTCTGCTTCTCAGTGGTTCCCCAAATCACAGAACTTTACAGCTGGCGTAAACCTTAAAGACCATGAGGTCAAACGTGACAGCCTGGGAAAGCAGGATGCAGAAAGAAAATAGAAGTCATGGCCATGGGCTGCCACAGTGACCAGCAGGGCCGAGGCTGGCTTCCTCGACCTCGTCCTGATGTGCTCTGCTGTTCCTGGAGGTGACTCCTTCTCCATCACAGCACATGTCCACCTCTGCGTCTGGAGGCCCGGAGTCAACAAGACGTCGTACGCCTCTGCTCTGCATTTGCCAAAGTACCGAATGGCTTCAGCAGAATCTGGAGAAAACAGCACCAGGGCCCAAGGAAGCAGTTGGTTGGCACTGTGGCTGTTCAGTGCGTCCTTGAATTGTTTCTGTTCTGCTTTGACAAAACCCAGGCCGGGGCTCCTGGACAGCAGCCCCACATCGCATCCAGCTGCACCCTGGTCCAAGCACAACCGCCCTGCCCCGGGTGCCCAGACCCTCGTGCACCTGCTGACCCTGTTGGCTCTCCTGCCTGGAGTGCAGCTGAATGCACAGTGACATCTCTGGCTTTAGCGCTCCCTTACCCTCCTCGTGACAGCTGGCTCCCCCTTTCCTGGATCGGCCGGTAAAGCAGTGGCGAACAGCTTTGTTCAGAGGTAACAACCCCTGATTGTTGCCTTAGGGCTGGCTGACGCCTGGGGGACCGTGCTGCCCGGGCTGCAAGCCTGTGCCCCGTGAGCGTGGGCACGAGAGAAGGAGAAAGTCTGTGCTGCTCATTTGTTAGAAAACCGAGTTCCTGGTTTGCCCTGTGACTCTCCAAACACAGATTTTAAAGAGCCTCGCTTCTCACGGGCCCACAGTACTGCAGGGCTCCTGGGGCTAGAGAAACGCCTATAAACCCTGCCCCCGGAGTCCCCGGGGCCTCTCCTTGGGAACAGGCTATGCCGCGTAAACCCCTGGAGGTAGCACCAACTTTCTATCCGTATCCCCGCCTGACGCTGAGATGCATCACGGTTGCTCTGAGCACACGTTAGCGTGACGGCTCCTGGACGGGGGGTGAGAGGCTCTCACCACACCGAGATGCCCTGCTCCCCCACCTCCTCAGGAAAAGGCGACAGTGTTGGCCGTGCACCTGCAACATATGGCCCAGGGACCACCCACTAGGCTGGTACTGATGCACCCCTCAGGTGGGGCCCCGGGGGAAGGGAGGGCACAGTCCGCAGGGGCAGGACTGGCAGAGTGGGGTGAGTTTTATGGATGGAGAGCTAGGAAGGTGTCTCAGCCGTGCCCGTCCATCAGGGAGGTTTGCTGTGTGGGAACTGGGGACTCGGGGATATGTCGAGACAAGCGAGATTAGGACCGAGGGGGAGGGGGGGACATCTGGGAAGATTAGGAGTGAGATGTGGCAGGACGGCGGAGACAGGCGGAAGCAGGCAGGGGGTGGAACTCTGCAGGCAGGTGGCAGATGCCGGCCTTGGAGCCGGACACGCTGGGCTTCCACCAAAGCAGGGTTGCCGTGGGCCATTGCCTGAACCTCTCTGAGCCTCGTTCACTCATCTGTAAAATAGAATGCTAAATCCAGTCTGATCAGCAAGAGTAAGTGACATAAATAAATGTACAGCACACAGTCAGTGCTCCATAAATGCTTGCTCCCTGTGGTCGAACAGAAGAGGCCCTGGTCATTGGCATTTGTCACAGCCGCTAGGAAATGTCAGGTCGGTGTTCCTGCCAAGGGCTGTTCCATCTCGCCCGGCAGTGCCCCAGACCATCCTTCCAAGGGCCATTATGCTGCAGACAGCTCATTTGCATGCCCTGGTTGGAAAGTGCCCAGCTCAGGAATGGAATGTTCTGGCCCCACCAATTTGATTTTCAAATCACTTCCCTCTGAGCAGGAGCCGCCCTGGTTACACCGAGCCCCAAAGGCTAAGCTGACTGATTACAGGACACTGAGATTGGAGTGGGGGAGGGGCAGGCCCCCACCTTGTGCCACACACCCACCTCCCAGTATAGGTACTTCTGGAAGCTGGGTTAGGATGCTGTTGGAGATGGCCTGGAGAGAAGGCAGGGGAATCTGAGGGGCCAGGACCCCTGCTCTGCGGGATAGACACTGTGGGTGCCAGTGGAGTACAGATCCCTATTTCTTACCGCAGTCGGTCATCCCAGGACTCTGTCTAGAGTAAGGACCATTGGGCAGCGCCCCCATCAAACCCCGATCTAAACCTCCAGCAGTAGCCGCCTTCCTGACACGGCCAGCAGAGGGCGCCAGGAGCCTGGCGGAGAAGTTACCGGCAGCAGGGCGCTGCTCTCTGTCATCCGCCTGAGCTTAGGCTGATGCTGTCCCCGGTGTCATCTGTAGACAAAGTAAGAGGCCGCGTGGCTGGGGTGATCTCAGAGAACTGTCCCAGCTGCTTTTCATGCACCTCCCTCTGCGATCATAAGCCCTTTCTGAGAGGGCGGGACTAAATTTCCAGTTCTCCTGGGGAAGGGAAAGAGGGATTTGCCTGCTTTTCCAAGAAAGTATAATGAGGACCCGGGCTCTGGGAGTTTAATTCCCTTGCCTGAGGTCACCAGCAAATGACACGGTCTGGGGTTGAATCTGATCAGCCTGACTTCAAAGAGGGGCTTTTATCAAGGCTGCTGTTCTGTCTGGTGCTGAAAGATGTGTCTCAGGCACGGCAGACCCACGAGAGGGAGGGGTAGAGCTTCCGAGGGGTAGCGCTGAGACATCCGTCACTCAGGCCATGCCCACAGGACCCTCACAGCTGTCCAGGGTGCCAGCCCCCCTCCCGGCTGGTCCCTCTGCCCACACTCTTCCCTCCCGCGGCTGCCTTGTGGCAGAAGGGCCAAACCTTGCTGACCACTCCGTCGGCGAAGCCTCTTCGAGCACGCTCACTCCCCCCTTCATTCAGAGGCTCCTTGGAAGTGAAACTGACTCCGGAACAAGTAAGTGATTCAAACGAGTTGCAGAACATTGCAAGCCATGGACTCACCATTGCAGCTGAGAGCGGAAACCACCACCGTGATGCCGTCGTTAACAGTTCCTTAAGCGCGAACCCGGAGCCCCCCAGGTTGGGTGACGGAGCGGACAATTCCGCAAATAGGTTGCCGGAGGAAATCAAAGGACCGCTCCACAAAATGCCCCATGGGCCTCAGCACCGAGGGCATAAATGGGGTCTGGGATCCTGGGGACGTCTGTCTTCTCAAGATCTGTTTCCAGAGAGCCCGGGAACTTGGGTCCCAATGGACAAAACAGGACTAGAAGCGAAGGGCGTTCTCCGGGGGCTGCTGTAGCATATTACCACAAACCTACTGGCATGGAACAACACAAATTTATTCTCGTACAGTTCTTTTTTTTTTTTTTTTAATGTTTATTTCCTTGAGGAAGAGGCAGAGTGCGAGTGGGGGAGGAGAAGAGAGAGGGAGACGCAGAATCTGAAACAGGCTCCAGGCTCTGAGCAGTCAGCACAGAGCCCGACGCGGGGCTCGAACTCACGGACCGCGATATCATGACCTGAGCCGAAGTCAGACGCTTAACCGACCGAGCCACCCAGGCGCCCCGTATTCTCTTACAATTCTTGACAGCGGAAGTCCCACTGGGCTCAGTCGAGGCGTCTGCAGGGCAACCCTGTTCCCGGAGGATCTAGGACAGCACCCAATTCCTTGCCTTTTCCAGCTTCTATAACCACAAGCATTCCTTGACTCCTGACTGCTCACATCTTCAAAGCCAGCGGTGTGACACCTTCAACTCCTCTCTGTCTCTGTCCCAGTCCCTCTTCCCGACTCTGACCCCCACGTCCCTCTCATCAGGGCCTTTGTGTGGTGACACTGGGCCTCCAGGATGGTCCAGCGTCCTCTCTACCTCAAGACCCTTAATTCAATTACATGCACAAAGTCCCTTTTGCCACGCAAGGGAACCTATTCTGGGGATTAGGGCATGGAAATCTTTGGGGGTCATTCTGCCCTACCACAATCACCCTTTGGGTTAGAAAAAGGGCCCCAGACAAGCAACCTGACCCCGGGGGTTAGCAGAGTCCGGGCGCTTGGCGAGCTTCGGCTTCCTCCCAGGCCGCTGGAAAAGGCAGGGAGGGCATCCGAGGTGAAGAGTGGGAATGTCCAGAGGTGGAAGGAGCCGTAGGACTGAGTCCGGCTACTTGTTTACCTACCCACCTTCTTTTTTTTTTTTTTCCTGTTAGATCCTCTCTGTTAAATTATGTGGCCCAGAAACCTCTCCAGAAGCTCCGGGCTCCATCTCTCCCTCCACCTCCTGGCTGGGGGGGCTGCTGGACACACTGATGCCCACTGTCCCCCGGAGCGTGCACCTCAGCCAGTCCAGGACGGGCCCTGGAATATGAATGTTTAATAAGTGGCCAGAGATCCTACGAGAAGCTGTGTTTGGAAGGCACTGCATGAGGTCACAGACCTAATTCTTCAAGGTGAGGCAGCGGTGGTGGTGGGGGGGGTTGGGGGGGATTTTTAATGCGATAGGGGAGAAGGAGTCCCCTACCCCCTTTGACTGAGCCCAGCCAGTCAGCTGGCCCTGCGTGCTGGCTTCAGGCTGGAGCCTCTGCTGGCTTCCGGGGGAAGAGGGGCAGGTGTTCTCAGATAGACGCATTTGCTTTGAGCATCTCACTTTCCTCCCCTGATCAAGGGGGCTACCTGGGGCAGGTGGGGGCAAGGGTGGCTGCCCTGTGTAACTCCGGAGCCAGGCATGTGGGATGCGGATGTGGCCCAAGGAGGGGGAGAGGACTGCCCACGCAGGGGTCACAACCATTTGGCCGGTCTCAGAAAGGAGACTTAGAGAGTCAGCCAGCCTCAGGCTGGTTCCCCGGGGCAAGCTGTCCCCCTGCACCCCTCCCCCTAGGGAGCTGGGGTCCTGGGGCTCCACCTGCCTCACGATGCTCTCTGCTGCACTGACGCCCCCACCCAGCCCGACCGACCCTTTCCACCTCAGCCTCGGTCTCCCACTTGTGGAACGGTCTGGCCCCCTGTGATGCCCTCACCAGGGAGCAGCCCCAAGAAGGTTATAGAACATTTATACCCTTAAGATCTCCTTTCATCTTCACAATGATCCTCCCCCAAATCAGGCAAGACACCCCTCCCACAGGGTGCCACAGTTTGGCACCCTGGTCCACTACCATGCCCGCCTTCCAAGAGCTGAGGGTCAGAGCCACAGATGCCTGCGCAGCGTATCCCATATCTGGCTATCTGGTACCTGTGGTCCCCTTCTCCAAAAGGAACACCGAGGTCCCCCTAGAAAGAAGCCAGGTGAACTCAGACCCGTGAAATCCAGCAGAGCTATTCATTTTCAGCCCTATACTGCCACCTGCTGGCCAGATAGGCTGGGTTGTTCCCAGCCAGTGGTAGGGGGGAAGGTACCGCAAGGGCAGGTCCACAGAGGCCGTGTCACATTTCTCTTCCAAACTTGCTTCTGCGCCGCTGGACTGAGCCAGGCCTCCCATCGTCCTGAAGTGTGACTGACCCGCCACATTTACTTCCTTCCTCCCACCATCAAACCCATCTCAGATGATAGAAAAATCTACTACAATAACTCACACTGAGGCATCATGATTGACGCCGGCTTTGATTATTATTTATCTCTTCCCCAAGCTATCGGAGAATGAAAATTTTTTATTAGAATCTAAGTGTGGCTGTGTTCATCTCCAAAGAAATGATTCTCTAATGGTGGAAGTTCAGGCTCCGTGGTGACATTTTGGATAGAAAGAAGTTGGCAGCGCTCTTTCTAAGCATATTTTGATCTCTGACTCTCTGAGTATAGAGATCAAGCTAGTGGGGCACATCTGGGGTCCATTATCTCAGACTGCTATAAAGTAATAGAATATTGGAGCTGACAGCATCCTTAGAGACCTGGTTATGGCACAGACAAATCTGGGAAGTGATTTGCCCATATGGAACAGACTGGAAACAGAATCTCTTCCAAAAAGGCTTAGGTTTAGGGGAATTTCTGGAGGATAGACATGCTGAGAATTTTAAAGGGAAATGTGAGCTTCATATCAGAGAGACCAGTCTCCTCACCCACCCCCAAGTTATCCCCTATTCCCTCTCAAAGATGGAAGGAGAGGGCCTCTGTGGGCAGAGGGAGCATTGGTGGGTTCTGTCCGCACTATCCTTCTCCGGGAATCAGCTCTCTTCCAAGTGGGAACCCCCAAGGAATCCTGACTTATTTTCCATCTCTTTGTCTCTCTGAGCTGCATTATGGGTAATTTCTTCCACCCCCCACCCCCCAACTCACTAATTCTTTTGCAGATGTGGCCCATCTGATGTTTAAACCATTTCTGGCTTGTACGAGTTTAATAATTATATTTTCATTTAGATAACGTTGCAGTCGGTTGTTAAATCTGGTCCTTTTTGATCACGTTGTGTTCCCTGATTGTACGCTCGATTTCTCCCTTTGTTTCCGTGAACATTGAAAACACGTGACTTCTTATTCTGTTCCTGATAATTCCATTTTGTCAAGTGTTTGGTGGTGTAATTCTAACAGGCACTGCTTCTGCTGACAGTTGCCCGTGATCGATCATTTCTCCATGTTTGGGCCACTTTTCCCTGGGAGTTCGTATTCGGTCTGTAGAACCTAGGTCGGGGGGTCTGTAGACGTTTCTGCTCATTTCTACCAGGAGCCTCGGGATGGCTGCCATCTTGGAAACACACTAAAATAATTCTCAGCTTGGATATTGTTCGGGGAGTGTAAACCCAGACCCCGAATCCCTGTGACCATGAGTTTCCATATTTAAATTGGCAGAGGGGAGGGGCAAAATCTCTCCTCCTCTTCTTGTCCTCTTTCCCCTCACTTCCTGTCTCCTTTACACAAAGCGGTGGCCAGAACACGTTTCCTTTTCTATGGCACCATTCATTGAGGGCATAGCTCTTCGAGGAGTCTAGCTTCTTCCAGAAGTTTCAGTCCTGACTCTCCATCTTGTCTACCTGGGCTCAGGGCCCAGCCTCCTCTCTTCTGTATGGCTGTTAGAAGCAGTGGCTGTGGGTTTCAGGTATTTCCAGATGCCCCAGGGCAGCCCTCAGCTTTGGGGATCACCTGCCACTTTGCTTTTAGCCACCGCTTAGTTGTTGGTCCTTGGGGGTCCCTGGCGTCCTTACACATTCAGCTTCCTTACACTGAAAATCAAGTTGGTCTTATTTTAGTCTTCATGCCTAGGTATTGGCATTGGAATTTTTGTCCCAAATGCAAGTCCTACTTTTGTACTGAAGCGTATCAACCTTTGCTCCACTTGAAGAGTTACACAGTCACAACAACCGTGTTGTTGGGGGATCACAGTCCACACGGAGGACCAGCCCCCCTTCCAGCATCAGTGAGTTTGGGGGGTGTTTCCCCAAACTACCCTCAGGCTTGATAATTTGCCAGAAAGACTCACGGACAGCTGTCACCCTCCACGTCTATGCGTGGGCACAGACTAACGTGAGTCAAGGAAAGGAAAACCTGGGGCAAGGTCGAGAGGCAGCCCATGTGGGAGTTCTGTTGTCTTCTCCCCGTGGGGTCAGGACGCCTTGCCTCCCCAGCAGCGACACGTGACAAAGCACAGGAGTACTGACAAACAGGGAAGCTCCCCAGCCTCGGGGTTCAGCTTGTGGCTCCATTATATAGGAATGACCGATCGCCTTTGTGGCCTGTTCAGTCTCCTGTCCAGCCCCCGGGTGTGCCCCCAACACCATCCCCTTCCCATCACACTGCTGGTGTCCCAGCATGGCCAGCTCCCCTCCCACCACGACCATCAGGTATGGCCATTCTCTACTGGAGGTCACATTGTTAGATGCTCCAGCGTGACCCAAGACTCCCGGGCAAACAAGGACACTCCTATCCGTCCCGATACTCCAGCTTACGGAAGCTTACGGATCACCTCTGTCAGGGCAAAGTTAAATTACTTACTACACACCACAGTGTTCCTACCAAAGCCTCTCGGTTCTAGAATTCATCGTGATTCATCCCTCGGATGGCAGAATTTTCAATCAAGTAAACTTTCTGGTACAAGAAGCCTCCTGGGCACCGTACTCTGAGTTCTTGCATATCTGTAGACGTCTGCCCTGTGTCTTTATACTCGGAGGACAACTGGTCTGAGTGCGAAGTTCTTGGTCACATTTTACCCCTCAGGACGTCAGGCCCTGAACGAGGCTCTGGGGAGTGTGAGGCCGGTGAGCCCGGGTCCCCACTCGCCGTCCCTGCCTGAGGGGACAGGAGACGGGTGTCCCCTCCTGAACAGACTTAGGGTCAGCACTTCATGCCCAACAAACTCATCGGGACGTGTTTTGGGTTGATTGCTATAATTTTTACTGGGACGTGATATAACATGTTTTTGCTATGTAATTTCAACCTTGCCGCGTTTCAGGAAGGCTTTCTTCTGCTAACATTTTACTGGGTTTTTAAATTCTTTTACTGTTTTCTTTTTCAGAAGAATCATCCCTTTCTATTTATTAACTTTCTCCACAATCACTTCTTTTTTTAAAAAAAAAATTTTTTAACATTTATTTATTTATTTTTGAGACAGAGAGAGACAGAGCATGAACGGGGGAGGGGCAGAGAGAGAGGGAGACACAGAATTGGAAGCAGCTCCAGGCTCCGAGCTGTCAGCCCAGAGCCCGACCTGGGGCTCGAACTCACGGACCGTGAGATCGTGACCCGAGCTGAAGTCGGACGCCTAACTGACTGAGCCACCCAGGCGCCCCTCTCCACAATCACTCCTATTCCTCTGTTCTTGTCTGCTTTATTGTACACCACGATCCCCTTTTTAGCTTCTAATGTGGTTTTTTGTGTATGTCTGGCTTTTACCCCTTTTTTATTTTTTATTTAAAAAAATTTTTTTAACGTTTATTTGTTATTGAGAGACAGAGAGAGAGTGTGCACAGGGGAGGGGCAGAGAGAGTGGGAGACACAGAAGCCGAAGCAGGCTCCAGGCTCTAAGCTGTCAGCACAGAGCTGACACGAAGCTCAAACTTACAAACCACGAGATCATGACCTGAGCCAAAGTGGGTCGCTTAACCGACTGAACCACCCAGGCGCCCCGCTTTTATCTCTTTGATAACTTTATTTTTCTCTTCTGTTTCTTTCCTGAGCTATTCTAGCTCATGCTTTCCCTCCTGCTGATGTAACTTTGTATCTCCGCTCCAGTCTCTTTCCCATCTATTTGAAAGATAGATTTTTTTTCCTTCTAAAAAACCATGCTGTCTTTAATTTTTTAAATATGAAGGGCTATTTATCTGATTTCTCCTTTATTCTGTTCCCTGGGGATCCTCTGGGTGGGATTCCTCTTGTGATATGTATTTGCTTGTCACTGTTTCTGCTCCTACCTTGTGGCTACTGCTCAATTATTGTTTTATTTTGTTTTAATGTTTATTTTTGAGAGAGAGAGAGAGAGAGAGAGAGAGTGTGTGTGTATGCAGGGAGGGGAAGAGAGAGAGAGAGAGGGAGAGAGAGAATCCCAAGCAGGCTCAGCGCTGTCAGCACAGAGCCCAACATGGGGCTTGAACTCATAAACTGTGAGATCATGACCTGAGCAGAAATCAAGAGTCAGGCGCTGAACCCACTGAGCCACCCAGGCGCCCCGACTGCTTGGTTTTAAGGGGGAAGCGGTCCGTCCCTTTTTCGCCCTCAGAACTGTTAGACCCCATGACCCAATTTTTCCCCTCCAATGTTTTTATTGTGGTAAAATGCACATTACATAAAATTGACTATCTTCACCGTTTTTAAATGCACAGTTCAGTGGTTTTAAATACATTCAGAATGTTGTGCCACCACCCCCACCACCCTTCTCCAGAGCTCCTTACGTCTCGTGAAAGTGAAACTTTGCTCCGTTAAGTAAATAGCTCCCCATTCTCCCTCCCCTAGCCCCCTGGCAATTGCCATTTTCCTTCTGTCTCTACAAATTTGAGTACTCTAAGTACCTCATATAAGTGGAATCATACAGTTGTTGTTTTATTAAGACTGGCTCATTTCACTCAGCATAACATCCTCAAGGCTCACCCATGCCGTTGCGTGTGTCAGAACTTCCTTCCTTTGTAAGGCTGAGTAATATTCCATCATATGTATATACAACGTTTTGTGTATCCATTCATCTGTCGGTGGACACTTGGGTTGCTTCCTTCGCTTCCTACTGTGAATAAGGCTCTTGTGAACATGGGTGTGCAAATATCTCTTCAAGACCCTGCCTTCCGTTCTTTCAGGTACATACAAGAAGTGGGTCTGCCGGCTTGTAGGGTCGTCCTATCTCTCACCTTTTGAGGAGCCTCCATACTATTTTCCAGAGTGGCTGTGCCAGTTTGCATTCCCACCAGCAGTGGGCGCACAAGGGGTCCAGTTTCTCCACATTCTCTCCAACACTTCTTAGTTTCTGTTTTGTTTCTTGCTGGTAGCCATCCTCGTGGGTGCGAGGAGGTATCTCACTGTGGTTTGGATTTGCATTTCCCTGAGGATGAGTGACCGTGAGCATCTCTTCCTGTCTCTGTTGGCCATTTGCATGTCTTCTTTGGAGAAATGCCTGTTCAAGTCTTTTGCCCAGTTTGGAGTTTGGGAGTTCTCTGTGTGTTCAGGATGTTAATCCCTTATCAGACGCGTGATTTGCAGATATTTTCTCTCATTCTGCGGGTTGCTTTGCATCTTGTTGCTATTGTCTTTTGATGCATAAAACTTTAAAATTTTCACAAAGTCCCTTTTGTCTGTTTTTCCCCCCTTTTGTTGCCTGGGCCTTTGGTGTCACATCTAAGAGGTCATTGCCAACAGCAATGTTGTGAAGCTTTTGCCATATGTTTTCTTCACAGGTTTTTGGTTTTAAGTCTTTGGGTTAATTTCTGCGTCTGATGTTCGGTAAGAGTCCACCTTCATTCCCCTTCCCGCATGTGGGCAGGGTGCCGGCATCTGTGGCACTGTAGATGGGGGTGGGGGGCCGTCGGGAGGGTCCGGGGCCAGGTCTCCTCTGCCTTCTCCCCTCCGTGCTGTCTCACCTGGGAGCTGATCAGGACATTGGTGTGAGCATCGCCCTCCTGCCTCTACCGGGCTCCCTCCACTTTGAGCTGGAGGCAGATCTGGGGATGATTAAGACGGGGGGGCACCTGTGCCCTCATGGCCCCCTGCCACTCCTCTCTGTCACCCTCTCGGTTCCCCTGCAGCATCTGGTGATGTACCACCTGCCCCCGCTGCAGCCACTGCAACTCTCTCTCTCCCTTTCTCTTTTCTCTACCATCCCGTCTCCCTGCTGTCCTGGCCCCTTCTCTCCCGCCTTCCTTCCCTCTATCTCCAGAGATCCAGAGGCCATGGGATGGGGGTGGGGTGGGGGTGGGGGGCAGCAGTTAGGGACAGGGGCGCAAGCAGCCTCCCTAGAGCCCCGATTCTGCCATTTGCAGGTTGTTTGACATTAGACACGTTAATGAGCCTCCTGCCTATTGAGTTATTAGTATCAGGACTAAACGAGAGAAAATGTGCCATGTGCCTAACGCACACCTGGCAAATGCTGCAGAATGCATAAACAGTGACTATTACTGTTATTTCTCTTAATCCTATCATCATCATCATCATTATTATTATCAGCTTATTGGCTGTCTCAGCCCCTCTGTTTGATCCCTGCTTTCCAACCGGCTGGTTTCTTCTGTCCTCAGTTTCTGCCCATACGCAAGCCTGCTGAGGGGCACGACCCAGCCTCACCCACCCCTGTGGAGGCCCTCCCTGTGCATTTATTGATGGAGCCCTGCCCAGGCGGGGGGGGGGGGACACGCTCCTGTTGCCCCGGCAACAGCCCCTCCTCCTCACTCAAGTCTCACTGCAGCATCCGGCAGGACCCCCTAACTGTTCCTGCCTCCGGTGAGCGTGGTCCTGCTCAGGCTCCAGGCTCCTGAAGAGGGGCAGAGAGGCTCCTGGCCTGGGCATGGAGGTCTGGGGCGTAAACAGATCCCTGAGCCTGGCGTCCTTGGTCCAGAGGCCATCCCTGTGGAGGCAGCGTTAGAAGCCTGACTCAGCCTCCCACATGCACCTGACTTGGGGCCTCTTGCCTGAGTGGCCCGGAGAGCCCATGTCGTGGGCAGCGTGATGAATGAAGCTACAACGGCCTGCAATCTGGCTAAGAGCCGGGCAGACCCCAGGGAGCCCCCCAGGGCTGCCGAGGGGTGGCCAGGGGGAGCAAACAGTGACGCAGACATCTGCGGAGGGCACTGCCGCTGCCACAGCTCCAGGCAGGGGGGAGCGCTGACGGTCCCTGGGGTGTGCCTGTCCACCCTGTCAGCAACCACCTACTCACCCCGGCTTGCCAAAGCATGTAGGGAAAGAACGCTCTCGCCATCGGCTCACTTTCTTCCTCTACAGGGTGCCGGGAAGGGTCCTAGGAGTTCTCGAGCCCACCTGTGTCCCCAGCCCCTCCCATCACCTCCACCCTCAACTGTCCAGTGGGCGTAATGAGTCCTGCTTCACAAAGTCAGAGGCTCAGAGAGGGTAAGAAATGGACCCAGGCCGCACCTGCCACACGGCGGGGCTGTGGCCCCAGCCAGGTGCCCAAGGAGCCAGCACAGACTTGTCCCGCCACCTCGGGTCCCTGCCCCTCATCACTTGGGGTCCTAGCTGGCTGAGGGTCAGGGCACTTCTAGGGGTCCCTAAAAGTGTTTAACGTTTAACGTATTTTATTTGTTTATTATTTATTTATTAATGTTTATTTATTTTTGAGAGAGAGAGAGAATGACAGACAGAACATGAGCGGGGGAGGGGCAGAGAGAGAGGGAGACAGAATCTGAAGCAGGCTCCGAGCTGTCAGCCCAGAGCCCGACGTGGGGCGCGAACTCACAAACCACGAGATTGTGACCTGAGCTGAAGTCTGACGCTTAACCGACTGAGCCATCCAGGGGCCCCAAGTTTAATGTATCTTAAATCAGAGGGAAAAGTGCAATAATAATGAATATATACTAATGAATCAAGCCTAGATTTTGTTCACATTTATGCCAGTGCAGTCTTAAAACACGTTTCTTATTTAAATTGACTGGGGCCTTTGGAAGTCATAATTCTGCCCTGTGTTTCTTATTAAAAAAATTTTTTTGAGAGAGGTAGAGAGACAGAGTGCGGGGGTGTGGGTGGGGTGTGGAGAGGGCAGAGTGAGAGGGAGACACAGAATCCAAAGCAGCTCCAGGCTCCAAGCCATCAGCACAGATTCCGACGCGGGTCTTGACTCAGTAACTGTGAGATTGTGACCTGAGCCGAAGTCAGACACTTAACCGACTGAGCCACCCAAGTGCCCCTTAGCTCTGGTCTTGATGCCCAAGCCTCACGGGGCCCCTCACCACTGTGGAGTGCTCCTTTCTCAAGCCCTCTACCCCAGACCCCAGCCTCAGAACAGGATAGTTAGAGCCTGGGGCTTTCTGGGCGGCCAGCTCTGGCCCGGGCAGCTCCCACCTTGGCAGGAGGCCCATCAGGTTGTCTGATGATGGGATAGGAGAGAGAAAGGTTTGAACCAGGAGACCTAGTTTCAGCTTTCTGTGTATCCTTCCTCTGCGGGTTTGGAGATGTTCTGAGGTGTTTAAAATGCTCACCAAGGATCCACTTGCATAAAGGCCTGAGGAATTTTCTGGAAAGAACTGACCACAGGGGAAGAGAGAACCTCACACCCTTGCTTGGTTGAGGACCGCAACCTGGCAGGTAGCAGAGAAGAGGCAGGATGCAGTGGCTCTCTGTCACCCTGCTTGTGTCTGAGTCAACCCCTCTTGTGTGGCGCACACCTGAGAGAGTGCTCAGCCGTGGCCCCCGACACAGGCAGCCGCAGCAGACCTCAGTGGACCTCAGGCCTTGCCCACGCCTGCGCATGCCTTGGGGGCCTGGAGCATGACCCCCCACGTGGCCGTGGGTGCCGGTAACCCATTGAGATGCACCCGCGGACATGAATGTGTTTGGAAGTTAGGGTGTCCCCTCCAGGGGTGGCCCCAGCTCTGGCCAGGAGGACAGCTGTCCCATGTGGTACAATTCCAGTTCCCAGGCCGCCCCAGCCGCCGGCCCCCAACCCCCGGGACCAGGAATGGGACTGCGTTTTTGACATGTGCCCCCGTATGTGGGGGAAATGCTGCCTGGCTGTCTTGTCTGTACAAGCCCACCCCCCAGAGTGGGCTCGTTGTTTCCCCCATCTCACCAGGTCTGATCTGCGCTGTCAGCAGTAGCCAGGGGCGGGCTGCATCAGGGAGAGCAAATCATGCCTTTGGGAGCTGGGCTGCCAAGGATGAGTGCTTGACACTCATCTTCCTGACTCCCAGGACTCTGAGCTGTAACATGGGGATAACCCATCACACGTTCTGGGGACAGGTGGTCAGGACAGTGCTGGCCAGAAGGTATGTCCCTAAGGAGTGGCTGTTGCCTCTCCTGCGCGAAGCTTCTCCTCCCTCCTGGCTCCCCTTTGCTCCCTTCCATGCATGCATGCCCTTTCCCTGCTTCAGCCTTGTTCCAAACGAGGGGAGCAGAATGGGTCTCTCTCGGAGACCTTCCCTCCTGGCCTTCCCCCAGCTCCGCCTGCTCCCCCCCCCCCACCCCGAGCCCCACTGTCCCCACTTCTCTCCCCAGGCCCTTCAGCCAGAAGGGGGACGCTGCTTCTAACAGAAACTGGGGACCCACCACAGAATTCTAAGAAGAGATCTTGGAAAATAATTCCCTCCATCCTGGCATCATTTCCTTATTTTGGGGTGTGGGGGGGAACTGTGGCCTGCTCTCATCTCAACCCCACCAACAAGCTGTTCAGCCGTGGCCTTTTGTTGTGGCTGAAGCAGGGCAAGTGGTCGGCGTGGCCTGAGAGAGCCTTGCACACGGGCCAGAGATGCTGTCAGCACAGTTCTGGCTGCGTTGCTAAAAGGAGAAAAAAAGGAATTGCATTTGCTCTCTGCAACTTGCTTTGGCTTTTGTTTTCCTCACAGATCCTGCTGACATTGCCAGGCTGGGCCCCGGGTGGCAAGAGGAGGGGTGACACGTACAATTGCATTACATTTTGGTAAACGACTGCGTTGCAGAAAGCCCATGCGTCCAAAGATCTTTGCTCTGATGTTGACTCTGGGGACAGAGTGCCCTTGGTAATGAAGAGCTCCAGCCTCAGAGTCAGACAGACACGGGTTCAAATCCCAGCTCTGTCATTTACTGGCTGAGCAACTTTAGGCAAACTATTTAACTTCTCTGAGCCCCCGAGTACCTTCCTCCTAGGCTTATAAGGTTCTCTCTCTCCCTCCGTCCCTCCCCTCCCCTTCGCGACCTGAGAATTCTGTGCACCATCTCTGTGCGAGGAAAATACTGTGTTTTCCTCTGAAGAGCAATTTTTAAAACGTCTGCAGCACGTGCACGCGTACCAGTTCTTAAAATAGGTTTCTTTTCCTCCCAAATATTTTCATGTAGGATCGGTGTGCTGTTATATCCCCCTCATGCCTCCTGCACCCGGGAAAATCCAGCCGTTTCCTTTTCCACCGTTTGGAGCCAACATGGCATCTTGGATAAGTCACTTCATCTCGTGGAGGCCATGCCAATGACAGCTGCCGTTGGTTGAAATAAGGGGGGGCGGGGGTGACGCGTGGGTCTCTGACACCAGCATCTCCTGCCTGCTGCTCGGCCCACGTGTCCCACCTTTTGAAAAGTCTGTGTTGGGCCACGACCCAGGGCCGAGGGAGCAATAATTCTCCACCGGCACGCTGCCTGCCGCGCCGGCCATAGCTCACACTCCCCGCCTCCCTCCTCTCTGGGATTTAGAGCCCTACTCATCATCTGGCTGAAGTGTCAAGGATTTCCTTTCCTGCAGGAAATTAACTTGCATTTTACACTTTACACCCATAGAAATTTAATCATCCGCCATCCCCAGTCTGTCCTGCGTGACAGAGAGATGGCTGCTGGCCCCACTCCTCTGAAATACGGCCTTCCCTGTCAATCCGGGGGGACCGGGAGCGGGGGGGCCTTGGGCATCCGCAGAAAGCAGGTCCTTCTAAATACATTTCTGAGTACAAGCCTGAGGATTTGTTCCCATAGGAGGAAACTTAGAGGTGGCAGGCAGGATGAGGGGAAAGGAAGGCTGGGACACGTGTGCTAGAGGGCCACAGGGCAGCCCCAGCTGTCCCCCCAGGTGTCCCTCCCTCTTCACCTCGGGAGACAGGGCGATGAGGGCTGTGACTGCACCCCGCTCCATTAGCTGGTGCAAACTCCCAGCCACGCTCTGCTGTGTGACTCCAAGTGAGTCTTTGCTAGCACTGTTGCCTCTCCCAGCCTCTCCTTGATTGCATATTCTTGCTCTGGCATTGCCTCGCCTAAGAGGGACTGTCTCCCTCAAGTGCCCCAAGTCCCATCCCCCTCTCTTCCACATACCCTAAGTGTGACCCTATCACAGCCCAGATCACACTGTGGGATGGTCCCGGCTTACAAGTCCTGTCTCCTCCTGCTGGCCCGTTAGTCGTCCCAAGACAGAACCAAGGTTTGCCTTCATCCCGGTGTTTGGAGGGCAGAGGCCTAAGTCCTGTACAGGGGAGAAGGATTTGAACTAAGACTTGTGTTCACATGAGTTGAGCTCAGGGCCATAGGCTCTGAACTCATGAACTCACCTGGATGCAAACACCCTGGGGACATGGTAATAGGCATTATCTCCAGTTTTTTTTTAATTAAAAAATTTTTAATGTTTGTTTATTTTTTTTTTTTAATTTTTTCAACATTTTTTATTTATTTTTGGGACAGAGAGAGACAGAGCATGAACGGGGGAGGGGCAGAGAGAGAGGGAGACACAGAATCGGAAACAGGCTCCAGGCTCCGAGCCATCAGCCCAGAGCCTGACGCGGGGCTCGAACTCACGGACCGCGAGATCGTGACCTGGCTGAAGTCGGACGCTTAACCGACTGCGCCACCCAGGCGCCCCTGTTTGTTTATTTTTGAGAGGGAGAGAGAGACAGGGTGCAAGCAAGGAAGGAGCAGAGACAGAGAGGAAGACACAGAATCCAAAGCAGGCTCCAGGCTCTGAGCCATCAGCACAGAGCCCGATGCAGGGCTCCAACCCACAAACCGTGAGATCGTGACCTGAGCCGAAGCCAGACGCTTAACCGACTGAGCCACCCCGGCGCCCCTCCCCAGGGCCGTTCTTTATCAGGGCAGAACGTTAGGGCAACAACTGTAAGATCCGAAGCAGACATTTAGACCCCTCCCTGAAGGCCAGCGGCTCGCACTGTGGACCTAGCAGTGGGAGCTGGGGCTCACTCATCCAGGGTCAAACAGGGTCAAGCATGGAGGCCCCAAGCACCTAGCAGGTGGCCCCCTTGTGATGCAGCCCGAGCTCACTATTGTCATTTGCCCTGAAAGCAGACAAGGTCTCAAGGCATCTTTCACCCCTACTGCCCCACCCGCCCAGATGCCCAGCATTACTCTTCACCTAAGGGAAGTGTCCCCTCAATGTGGAGGGTCATACACATTCCCACATTCAGCATCTTTGCCTGGAATGGCTTGCCCTTACCCATCGCTCTACCTGTCCTCAAGGCCTAGGTAAGGAGAGAGGGAGAGAAAATGAAGCAGAGGTAGACTTCATTGCTCACCTGTCAGTGCCAGGTTCCTCACAAGGCACTTTACACCTGTGCCCTGGGGCCATTTGCATGCCCATCCACCCACCTGCGGGGGACCTTGAATCTGATCCACCGGTGACCAGTGCTGTCCAGAACAAGTAGGGTGCCAGCTACACATGTCTCATACTTTCTGGTGCTCATGGTTTAAAAAGAAAAAAACCGAACTGGTAAAATTAGTTTCTGGAATATATTTGATTTAACTGAGTGTGTCCAAAACGTGGTCATTTCAACGTGCAACAATCACCATTAACAGTTGTTAACGAGACACTTTACAGTTTTGATAGTAAGTCCCTGGGATCGGATGTGTCTCCTGCACCTTGAGCTCGTCTCTGCGTGGGCCGGCCACACCTGGCCAGCGGCCACGGCACTGAACGGTGCAGTTCTCCTGGGTTAACAACACCAGAGTCCCACTTTCCTCCCCTGTGAGAGAAGCTAATGATAGCACCCATGTCACAGGGCTGCTTACAGGGGTGATGGGAGAGAGTTTCGCAGATGTTAGCTTCTGGGGTTTGGGGGGTGGGGGCACACATGCAGGTGTGTGTCAGCCTTGCCCTTGTCAGGTGAACTGCCTTTAAAATGCCATTTCCCCCTGCTCAACAGACCCGTATGCCGTGTGCCCGGCACTGTTCTGCGTGTTGGGGTCACAGCGGTGAGCCAGAGGGACGCACTCCCCACCGCTGAGCAGGGCAGGACACCACGTGTTTGTAAACCTACAGACCTGCTCGCTTCCCTCCTCCCTGCACAGACGTGCTGTGAACTCCCGGGAGGTTCCAGGCTTTGAAAGGGGGGAGGGATTCCAGGAGGACCGGAGAGGCTCCCGGTCTGCTTTTTCTGACTGTAATGTGGAGGCAGGTGCACTAGGTGGCGGTATTGGGCCACATTAGGCTTTCAGCACTAGTGGCTCTTCACGCCAGACCCCCAGATCTTCGCTCTTCCAGAGCTCAGACTTTCCAGGATCCCCAAGAGTATCTGAGATTTCAGGCCCCAATATTCCAGCATCTATGTCTCCCCGGACC